>NC_068997.1:19761376-19774816 GCF_001194135.2 Octopus bimaculoides
GTAAAATTACTTTCTACAGAATTTATTATATCTTGCAGGAGGTAAGATATCTAAAGTAACTTAATATGCATAAAATTAGATTAAATTTAGTGACTTGCTTGTAACAACCCTTCATCTCTCTCTCTCTCTCTGTCTATCTTTTTGCCTTACTCTTTTCCTTTGCATCAGAAGCTATATATATATATATATATATATATATATGTGTGTGTGTGTGTGTGTGTGTATATATATATACACATGCACACACACACACACAGAACACATATAGATAAAACTTACTTGGAAATGGATGCATGGTGTTCTGCTCGAATTACGGAGTAGAAAAACAGCCAACAACTGATGAAGGGTCATTCTTTATGTTGCTTGTCTTGTTTTCCATTTGTTTCTTTTGTTCTTCACGTTAAAAAAAAAGTTTGTATTCTATGTTTACGTATTCCATAAGCTGTTATGGCTTTCACCTTTTCCCTTGGATAACATCAGTGGCACAGAGAGGGGAGGCTGGTATGCATGGGTGACTGCTGGTCTTCCACAAACAACCTTGTCTAGACTTGTGTCCTGGAGGCAGTCTTTAATCTTTACCATTCTGAATGTATTTGGTAATTGGAGTAGGAGTAAATTTAGCATTCACGTTATTCTGTCAAAAGTAAAACTTTTTTTATTCACATTGTTTTGAATTAATCATGCATTATTTTGTAGCTTTGAGATTCAGATGAAGTAATTCTTAGTTTTTAGAATGCTATTATAGTGTTCATCTGAGAGGTCAGATCTGGCCAGTTTGAACATAAAACAGGTAGAAAATTTTGGCTGGATTTGGTCAGTTTAAATGCTAAAGGGTTAAAATAAAAAAATCTGATGTTAATAGAATTTATTACAAAAAAAAAAAAATATTCAAAGAGAAATGAAATAATCAAAGATGATTGGTAATCTAGAGAAGCACTTCAAGTCAGTCTAAAAGCTAATGATGCTGATGAGATTGTTGATGAGGAATTACAGCAGTATTCAAAGTTTTCATTTTCTTATTTCATTAACTATTGTGTCACCATATTTCTGTTGAAATACACTGCCTTTTTTTCAATTCCATCCCTTTTTCCTGCTTGCTATTCTTGGGAAGGTCATGGGGCCAGTGTCGCCAGGCAGCTCCTCCATAGGGTCCTATCAGAAGCAACCATCATTAAACTTTTTTGTTGGATTCCCAAGAGTGACCAACTGAGACTATTCTTTTAAGGTGGCGAGCTGGCAGAAATGTTAGCATGTTGGGCAAAATGCTTAGCGGTATTTCATCAATCTTTATGTTCTGAGTTCAAATTCCACCAAAGTCGACTTTGCCTTTCATCCTTTTGGGGTCGATAAATGGAGTACTAGTTGTGTTCTAGGGTCGATCTAATCGACTGGCCCCCTCCTCCAAAATTTCGGGCCTTGTGCCTAGAGTAGAAACGATTCTTTTATTTGTTTCAGTTTTGACTGCGACCATACTCGAGCATCACTTTTAGTCGAACAAATCTACCCTAGAGCTTATTCTTTGTAAGCCTAGTACTTATTATATCAGTATCTTTTGCCAAACTGCTAAGTTATGGGGGATGTAAACATAACTGTATTTAGCTTGAACGTTACAGTAAGCTTTCACAATCAGGAAGAGAAGGACAGTATGCAACTGTTAGCTAAGGGTGTCAACTACCTACTGAACATTTTGTATGCTCAGTCAGGTGTTTCCTGGTGAGTTTGTATCCAAACAAGTAGGACTAGGTTTTGCATTGCAAAAACTCAACCAGGGGTATATATGGGTTAACATTGTCTCAGTTGCCAATAAATTTTTTTAACAAGCTGACAGGCCAATTGTGATATTAGCACATGTTCTGGCACTGTTTTTCTATACATCGCCGGTGAAGAGATGAGTCACTACTGTCTCTAACGGTTGAGTGTCCATCACTGATGGGACCAAAGAAGGTCTAAATCACGTGATCTGGTGGTCTTGGCGCTGCAGTTGGAGATTTATCTCCCCACTAACTATTAAAACAAGAGTGCATTTTGCACCAAAAGCCAATATGATAGTTTCTCTCATGCTATCTACTACAGTATAGTTTGTCCTAACAAAACATCCACATTTAAGTAGGGATAAATGTTAGCTCTCAGTATTAATACTATCTCCATCGCTAATATATATTTTGAAACAAGCTCACTGGCTAATCACAACATTAGCACCTGTTCTGGCATTGTTCTTCTATATACCACTGGCAGGTTGAGATGAGTTTCTGCTATCTCCATCATTGAATAGATGCAGGAAGGTCAAAATCACACGATCTGGTGGTCTCGGCACTGGAGTTGGTGGGGATTTATCTCCCTGCTTCCAAGATAAACAAGAGTGTATTTTGCAGTGGGGGGTAAATATTACCGCTTGATATTAATACTGCCTCTGTTGCTAATAGATATGTTATAATTAAGATCACTTTAAAACAGAGTTTGTATCATAGAACAATTCTGAAAGAACAAGTTTCAAGTGGGTTAATATCAAAAGTGTTAAAAGAAAGTTCAGTTGTTATTTACCAATTTGGCAACTATGTAGAGCTTAGTGTCTGGTGTTATAATATGTTATAGTATGAGCTTAGTGTCTGGTGTTATAGTACTACTTTAGTCACTGTATAAAGGGTTCCTACATGGTCTGGTTTCTGTTTATTTATTGGTATTCAGTTCATATATGACTCGTATTTGTATATGATCTCACCAAGAAATACTCGACTCTGGACCGTCAGACAGTTCTTTTTTTATATTTTTTTTTTTTTTTTTTCCTCGTGGTTGTTTGAGTAGACAGAATACAATGTTCAAAACATCAGCTGTTATAAACAAATAACAATATTGAAACAAAACCAGCCTATGGCTTCATAGCTTCTTGAGATTAGGAAATCTGTTTATTTTTCTTGAAGAAGAAGAGTTGTTGGTGGTGGTGGTTAGTAGTGGGGATAGTGGTAGTGATTGTGGTGATGGTGGTGGTGATTGTGGTGGCATTGGCGAGGGCAGTCATAGTTTACCTATAAGTCAGCTTCTGATCAAGTAGATCTATAATAAAAGGCGTTCCAGATATGACCCTCCTGATTTTTGTCAAATACAGTGTATCTGTAGCAATTATATTATGTTACCAAATGTTTCCATCTATTTTTAAGACAGTACAGTACCATTTGTGGAGGTGCACGGTTTAGTGGTTAGAGTGTTGGACTCATGATAGTAAGGTTGTGGTTTCAATTCCTGGACTGAGTGATGCATTGTGTTCTTGAGCAAAACACTTCATTTCATGCTGCTCTGGTTCACTTAACTGGTAATCCTGCAATGGACTGGCATCCTGTCAAGGGAGGAATACATACACCAGAGAAACTGGGGATCTAACCCTATGCTGCTTACAGAGTAATGTGGACTAACCAACAGGGCCATTTAATTATTATTTATTTAGGGAAATTCAACTGTTATTTCTAGGAGGTCAAGTGACCAACCACATATAGGTACTTTTATTGGGGCTTGGCAGCTTAATGATTTTGAGTGAAAATAGTTAGACTAGATGGCAGTGCCCCAGCATGGCTGTAGTATTTGTGCAGAACATGTAAAATAATGTAAAGAAAAGCTTACTTTAACTTCAGAACAGATATGTAGAAAAGTTTCAAAATACTTCACATGTCAACAGGATATGGACACAAGCAATGAAAAATAGATAAATTGTTTAGCATGCATATTATTATTATTATCATTAAAGTTTATATCATAATATTTTCTTATGTATATAGGGCAGCAAGCTTAAAGAATAATATAATAAAACTAAATAACTTATGGTATTTAGGTCTGGATGTATTCACAATTGAAATCATAACAGAGTTGACTGTGATATTACATGTTGTTTCCCTGGGTTTGACACAGTAAGTAGCAGTTATATACTGATATTTATTAATTTAATAGTAGTATTGTAACCATCAAAAAAACCTGACTCACTTTTATTTGAGCGTGTAATAGATAGGTTATGCAATCATAATGTGTGTGAAGAAAGGTGAGGATAACAACAGTAATATTATCCATTATGCTTTTTGTATGTCATTAGCATATGATACATTATATGTAGTCATTTCTCTCAGTATCGTACAATATGTCATGTAGAATATATTTGCACTTATGTACATACATACATACATACATACATACATATATATATCTATATATATCTCATACATACATATATACATACATACACATATACAGGATGAATCAAAAGTCATGCACCAAAACATTTGACATTTTATTCATATTATGTTGTTGTTGTTATTATTATTATTATTATTATTATTATTATTATTATTAAAGTGGTGAGCTTGCAGAATCGTTAGCATGCTGGACAAAATACTTAGCGGTATTTCACTCTTTGCTACATTCTGAGTTCAAATTCCGCCGAAGTCGGCTTTGCTTTTCATCCTTTAAGGGCCGATAGATTTAGTACCAGTAAAACACTGAAGTTGATGTAATCGATTAGCCCCCTACCCCCAAATTTCAGGCCTTGTGCCTTTAGTAGAAAGGATTATTATTATTGTTAATAGTCATTTTAGTCATTGTGTACAAGAATGTGTGTATTCATCACTATTTTATTTATTTTATTCAATTTTAGAATTATCTATATTATGTGTGTAATATATATTAAATGGGTTTTAATCTTAATGTGTGACTTTTGGCATGCCCTGTGTGTGTATGTGTGTGTGTGTGTATTATTTGTTTGTGTGTGTGTAGATATCTTTTGTTGGCTGTGTGTTTGTGTATGAACACATACAACTTTGAATATACGTGAAATATCGAGAAATCCTGTATCAGCAAAAGGTTAAATGTCAGTTCCTTTAACCAACCATTTCTCCAACTGAGAAGGGGTTTAAGGCAGTGCTGTTTAAGGGCATAGGCACATTAAGTACTTGCTTAGGGGCCTCATAAGTTTAAGGGTCCAATACTAATCTATATATGCCTGACTTGCTGTCAAGAAGTAAATACTTTAGGGTACAATGCATTCTTTTAGTCAGTTGCTAAGGAGGTTCTAGTCTGAGGTATGCAAAACAATATTTTTGCAAGTTTGATAGCTGACAGGTGATATAAAATAGATTAAGGTTCCTGGTTGGAAAACTGCCATTATGAAAGTTTCTTTTCTTCAAAAATCATATCCTTGAAAAGTTAACATGTGGGTTTAAAGTAGCATGGTAGACCCAAAATAACTTTTTTTTTAATATATGTATTCATATATTCTTTTATTCTTTTATATGCTTCAGCCTTGAGGCTGCAGCCATGCTTGTTTTTCTCTCTCTGATTTTTTTTTTGTTTTTGTCTCCATTTTTTTCCCCTCGTCCTTTTTGTTGAAGAGCATAGGTTGGAAACATCAAAATCTTTTCCATTCTCCCCAAGCGTCAAACTCATGCACTTGCTTGTTTTTATTTCACCTATCTTCGCCTTTTGTTTTCTGTAAATTTGAACTATATATATATGTGTGTGTGTGTGTGTGTGTGTGTGTGTGTGTGTGTATGTGTGTGTGTGTGTGTCTCTCTCTCTTTATATATCTATATGTACTTTTCTGTCTGTCTAGTTCTTTCTTTTTTCTTTGTTTGTTTGTTTATTTGTTTGTTTCTTTCCTTCCTTCCTTCCTTTCTGTCTTCCTTCATTTCTCTCCTCCTTTAATCATCCATGTTCTGCCCTAAACCCTAACCATACAGTAACAACTATGCCTGGTCCTTCTAGTAACATAATATTGCCACTCTGGAGCTCATTCCCTGCTCACATCTTCCTGCAGAGTATTGACCCGATGCAGTTTAAGAGTAAGTGGAACATTGATGGCAATATGCTCATCAATCTCAGATGGTCTGCTAAGGATATGGGCAGTGCCCTTTCCTCCAGACCCAGCAAATAAGATGCATGCGTGTACACTCATGTACACACACACACATGCACGCATGCACACTGATATATAATGGGCTTCCTCTTACTCACACACACACACGATGAATTTTCACATAGTTTCTTTCTACCAAATTCACTGGAAAGGCTCTGTCTACCTGGGGGCTGTAGTAGAAGACCCTTGCCTAAAATGCTGCATGGTATGAACCCAGTACTGTGAAGTTGGAATGCAAGGTCCTTAACAACACATACACATGCACACATGTCCGACAGGCTTCCATGCAGTTTCTATCTAATAATTTCATTAATAAGTCATTGGTTGGCCTGGAGCTATTATAGTAGAAGGCAGTTGCTTAAGGTGGCACACAGTGGGACTGAACCTGAAATCGCACGGTTGCAAAGCAAGCTTCTTAACAGCATGCAAACACACATATGCACACACACATGTATACATACACATGCACATACATACATATGTACATATATATACATACATACATACATACATACATACATACATACATGCTCACACATACACAGATAGAGGGAATGATAGATGAAGAGATACAGATGCACTGAATACAAATATTTAGTAAGTGGAATGTCTTGTATGTATATATGTGTATATATGTGTGTGTGAGAATGTATGTCTGTGTGCTCGTGTGAAAGTGGTGGTAAAATGAGACAGAGAAAAAGAGAGGGAGAGGGAGGAAGAGAGAGAGACAAAAAAAGAGAGTGGGAGAGAGAGAAAAGGAAAAAGCGAGAGAGACAAAAAAGAGAGTGGGAGAGAGAGAAAAGGAGAAAGGGGAATGAGAGAGAAAGAGAGAGAGAGAGAGTGGGGGGGGGAGACTAGTAACATGGAAGCCGCTATTGAAAAGTATTAATGAAAGAGTGGAAATTTGGGAGACTATAATATCAGAGGAGTGCAGTGACTAATAGAGATGATAAATATTAAGGAATAATAAAGTCATAATCGAGATAGGAAAATGAGAAACAAACAGTGAGAGAGAGAGATAGAGAGAGAGAGATATATAGAGAGAGACAGAAGTTGGGTAAGAGATGCATTAGTTTTGCTGGGTTGTTATGTGTTTATATGTTTTTGAACCAATTAAATGTCTGTTTGAAACCCAATCAGTAACGGTTAACTGAACCTCATCATAAATTTATTTATTTTATTAGTCTGTCATAGTTGTAATTACATTTTCATCTTATTTAAACTACAGTAAAACAACAATGACAGGAAAAAAAAAACAAACAAACAAACAAACAAAAATTAAAACGAAAGTGAAAATAAAAGCAGGCTATTGCCGGTAAGGGTACATGTATTGACCCTATAATTCCTGGTACTCTAGACATTCAGTGAGTTAAAACGAAATTTTTAAGCTTAAACCTAATATTTAATGTGAAATGGACATTCAACATTCTATAAGTTCTGATTGTTGATATTGTTTAGCCCTAGGCTTGTCCATGATTGAGTAAACTTATGACCATAGTTGTTCTAGTCATAGCTACTGTCTCAAGCATTGATGGGGAAGAACAAACACAAAAACACATATATTATATAATAGATTTCCACACAGTTTTTATATTTCTTTACTGCCCACAAGGCCTGTCTGTTTTCCTGTGTGCTCCTACCGTTGTCTGAAAAAAGTTTGTTTTCCATGCTTTGTTTGTATTCTCGTTTTTCATTTTGTCTACGTTCTTTTGTGACGTCCTGTACCCAGATATGCATCTATATATACATGTAGATGTAGGTATGTACATACATATACGTATATATGCATATAATCACATATTATTTGTATTATATATATATATATATATATATATAACTTTTTACAAAACCAACATAACATGGACATAATCACTACTGAGCTTGGTGCAGTCTCTTGGTTTAGCAGTTCTTTTAGAAAACAGTTGTTGAATAGTGGTGGTGATGATGATGATGAACATAATCACCGCTAGTTTTAAAACTCAAATGCATAAAACACACTCAATAAAATAAATAAAAAGAATCATTAAAATTCAATGTTCATGAAATGAGTTAATAATTTAAAAAAAGAAAAAAGACCCCATCAAAGTTTGTAACATCGTCTGATTCTGTAAATAACTCCAACCATACATTTTTAGTTAGTTTTTCATTGCTTGCGTCTTTACATGCAGTGTTGTAATATATATGCTTACGGGGTTTCATAGTTGCAGGTAATGAACTGTACACATTAAGCATTTGATGTCTCGGGCCTACCTATCTTTAGTATCTTCATTTCCATAGGTTTGTTGTATTTATGTTTTTCAACTCAAGCATAATGCTGCTAGGGCCAGATTAAGGACCATAGAGCACTTAAAATATTTTGGTGTCCCCATATATATATATGTGTGTGTGTGTGTGTGTGTGTGTGTGTGTAATTCAAAATGTAAACATTAATAAACCGTAAAATAAATTTTTGTTTTTAAAGATGTAACAAAACTAAAAGTAAGATGGAGAATAATGTTTATTTTTGTATACTTCGATTTTATTTATATTTGAAAATTTTACTCCTATTTTTTTTTAATTGCAAAGTCTTTGATCAAATTCTCATTACGACGCCATGCACACTTTGAAATTATTTTTCCAATCATATAAACCATGTTGAATATTATTACTTTAGCAAGTTTAAAATGATTTCTTTTGTGCTGTAAACCATTTACTATTTGTGTGGTAAAGGGTTTACAGAATAAGAAAGAATCACTTTAAACTGGCTAAAATAATATTCGACATGGTTTATTTGATCAAAAATATAATTTCAAAGTGTTCTTGGTGTCATAATAAGGATCTGATCAAAAACTTTGCAATTAAAAAAAAGTAGAAAACTTTTCAAATGTAAATAAAATATTTACATATATAGGCACAGGCATGGCTGTGTGGTAAGAAGCTTGCTTCCCAACCACATGGTTCCAGGTTCAGTCCCACTGCCTAGCACTTTGGGCAAGTGTCTTCTACTATAGCCTCGGGCGGACCAAAGTCTTGTGAGTGGATTTGGTAGACAGAAACTGGAAGTCCATTGTGTATATATATATATATGTGTGTGTGTGTGTGTGTGTATATATTTGTCTGTTTCTGTGCTTATCCCCCTGCCGTCACTTGACAACTGATGCTGGTGTGTTTATGCCCCCATAGAAATATAATGAGATGGTATACATATGTATATATTTATTAAATATCCTCTACCAACGCTTGATATTTTCTCATGCTGGAGATGCTAATTGCTTTTTGAAAGATAGCTCTATTGGTTTGACATATCATGAACTTAGGTAATGCATACTGGATGCAGAAGTATCATATTTATTGATGCAATGTCAAAGTATCCAAAATAAGATTCAAGGTGAGGAAGTTAATGCTTAGGAGACAAAAACCTATTGATGCTTTTACTCTATAAAAGATGGAGAGGGAAGAAATCCTGAATTGCAATAAACAAAAGAATGTATAATGATACCTCCCCCCAGCATTTTTCTGCCCTATACAGAAATGACAGAGTTGAAGCAGATCTTTTTTTATAGGGGTTCTTCATTGTTTAAGGTTGACCTCGCTTCTACACGTGTGTGTGTGTATATGTGTGTGTGTGTGTTGGCCTGAACAAGATTTTTGTGGGGAAGACTACAAGTATTCCTATGTATGCAAGTCCCTTCTCTTTATGTTGTCAGTGTTTATCCAAGAGGCTGATTACTGACTTGAGTTGGTACAATTTGGCACCAGTACTCTCATGGACAATGATGTTAGAATGCAAAGAACCAGGACATTCTGACATTTCTGTCAATCCCTCACCCTGGTTTGGCACTTTCTCAGCAATCATGAAAAGATGAAAAGCAAGGTTGATTTCACCTGCATTTGAACTCAGAGTGCAGGGTATCAGAAGATATACTACAAGGCATTCTCTCCAGTGCTCTGCTAATTTGCCTCCTGTAATTTATTTTAATTCACCAACAAATGTAAGCACAGACATAGTTATGTGGTGAGAAACTTGCTTCCCAACTACCTAGTTCATGGTTCAGTCCCACTGCATGGCACCTTGAGCAAGTGTCTTCCATTATAGTCTTTGGCTGACCAAATACTTGTGAGTGGATTTGGTAGACAGAAACTGAACAAAACCCATTGTATGTATGTGTGTGTGTATGTGTATATATATGTCTTTGTGCCTGTGTTTATTCCCCCACCACCACCACCACTTCACAACTGGTGCTGGTGTGTTTACATCCCTGTAACTTAGTGGTTCAGCAAAAAAGATAAATAGAATAAGTACCAGGCTTTAAAAACTAAGTTCAGGTGTTGATTCTTTTGATTAAAAATTCTTCAATGCAGTGCTCCAGCATGGCTGCAGTCTAATGACTGAAACAAGTAAAAGATAAAAAAACAAATCATTGCTGTTTTTGCAGCAGATGCAAAACTGAGATCTATTTTGCTTAAGGAAAAGAAATATTTTAAATTTAAACAAGACCTTCATGCTCCCTGTTTTTACAAAAAATAAATATACCAGAATTTTTTTACTTTTTATATTGATTCTTGTTGACACAGCCCACTTCTAGTTAGCTCAAATTCCTGTGTCTGCTATAAATGAGAACATGTCTCATCCTTGCTGGAAGAGTAAACAAACCTCAAGCTTGCTGTGGAGAGGAGCTAAATTCAATTTGGCTGTTTAAGCAGACAGGTCCTAGCCTTACCATAGAAAAAAACTGATCCCTGCTATTTAATCCCAGTGGACAACCCTTGTATTTACTCTTGAAGCAAGCATGTCTCAGTCCCACTAGAGACATTGGCAGGTTCTATTTCATCATTGATATGAGAATGAAATTCATGACTATGATGAAAGAATTCCTTGAAAGGCTGTGTAAACACTGTATGATAGCGATATATATTTCTTGAAACAGAAAAAGGTTAATATTTTTGGCAAGGAATGTTATAAATTTGAGTGATATACAAACAAACTAGGTGAGAAGCTGAGATACATTTTCAAATGATGTTGTTGAATTACTAAAAATAATATTTCTTTTTATGACTCTTCATATATCCTTTTTACAGTTTATATTTTGGTTTATTTCTCTTCCCTCATATGCTGAAATAGATAACAAGGTAACATGAGGACTAGAGCAGGAAATGTTGCAAAACTAGTGAAATAGAGGTTTGAGGTATGTAAGTGACTGAGAGTTTGTAAGACTGTGCACTAGATGAAGAATTAAAAATTAGTTTACAATTAGGTGCAAGTATGGCTGTGTGGTACAAAGTTTGCTTCTCAATCACATGGTCCTGGGTTCAGTCCCACTGAGTGGCACCTTACACAAGTGGATTCAGGAATCTAGGCAGCTGCATCAACACCCTCATGCTTTCCACATAAATCCTGTGGCAATAGAGAGAGAGACAATGGGGACAAGTAGAGGATGCTGCTGGAAGTTTCCAGATTTGACTCTGCACACAGGCAGCTGTAAGGTGATGGTTGTTATTAAGCTATATCTTGCTAAACTCTAAGGCAGCAAACTGGCAGAAACATTAGCATGCCAGGCGAAATGCTTAGCGGTATTTCGTCTGCCGTTACGTTCTGAGTTCAAATTCTGCAGAAGTTGACTTTGCTTTCATCCTTTTGGGGTCGATAAATTAAGTACCAGTTACACACTGGGATCGATGTAATCGACTTAATCCCTTTGTCTGTCCTTGTTTGTCCCCTCTATGTTTAGCCCCTTGTGGGCAATAAAAAAATGAGAAACATTAGCATGCAGGGCAAAATACTTAGCAGTATTTTATCTGTCTTCACATTCTGATTCAAATTCTGCCAAGGTTGATTTTGCCTTTCATCCTTTTGAGGTTGATAAATTAAGTACTAGTTGTGTACTGGGGTTGATCTAATTGACTGCCCCCTCCCCCAAAATTTCGGGCCTTGTGCCTAGAGTAGAAAAATATATCTTCCTAAACTCTCTTTCATTGAAGTGGCAAGAGAGTCTACAATAGCAAACAGCAATGCAGAGTGAAGGCACACGGCTTAGTGTTTAGGGTTTTCAGCTCATGACCTTAAAGTCGTGAGTTCAATTCTTGGTTGTGCATTGCGTCTTTGAGACGGACATTTTATTTCATGTTGCTCCAGTCCACTCTGCTGACAAAAATGAATAGTACCTATATTTCAAAGAGTCACCCTTGTCACACTCTGTGTCATACTGAATCTCTCTGTGAACTATGTTAAGAGTACACATGTCTGTGGAATACTCAACCACTTGCATGTTAATTTTACAAGCAGGCTGTTTTGTTGATCGGATCAACTAGAACCCTCATAGTCAAAACCAAGAGAGTGCCAATTAAAATAAAATTAAGAAAACAGCAATGCGGTGTCTCTATTCTAAAATCTGCAATGCACAAATGTCCTGTGTGTGTGTGTATGTGAACATGTGTGTTGTGGGTGTCAATCATTTGCATTGTAAACGAGCAATGGAATGTCAGAAAAGCAAACTTAAACATCTGCCATGTATGCTGTCTTTAATATGTATGAGACACTGTTGTTGTGGTCATAAAGGTTTGCTACTGTTGCAAAGCAGTATACACACACACACACACACACACACAGAGGCATTGATTACCTCTTGTTCCGTCTGTGTGTTTCTCTCTTTGCCTCTTTCACTTACTCCTTCTCTCTCACTCTCAGTATGTGTTTGTAGATTTGTCTGTCTCTTCCACATAAAAACAAACACAATACTCATATTTATGCATACTTTTAATACAAACGCATTGTTCTGTCACTTCCATTGCTACCCTTCTCTCTCACACACACATACACAAATACATGCACAAGCACACACATGCACACACACGTGTAAATGTACACTTGTACACTCATGCACACACAAACACACACACATAGTCAAACTCACACAAAGCCACACTCATGCACAAACACCAACACCCACGTGCACACATACTCACACACACACACACACACACACACACATTAGCACTTACACAGAACCACACTCACAAATAAATACACACAAATAAACACACACACACACACACACACAAACAGACACACATTTTCAAATTCACTCAGAAACACACACATAAACTCACTCACATACACACAATCTCATACAACCACACATACTCTTACATACAAAAACACACACATGCACACAGTTGCACATTCGCACCTACTTTCACACACACACACACTTGTACACACATACACACACACACACCATCTTAAAATATCATTAGCCAACTCCATTATTTGCATGGAAAGCAATTTCTTATTACGGCTCTTATACTTATTTTACTTACTACCATCCCTCTGTTGAAACAAAAACCAGTGTATTCTACTAAGTTAACCAACCAATACTAACACTGTCATAAACTAAAGAGTGTAGTATTACTTACCAAACTAATAAAAAGTAGAAATGTAATTATCAATATTACCTTTAGTTATGCTGTTACTGCTGTTTAACTCAGCGCTACCTCTCATTGAGCAGACCTAGGTAATGACTGTTAGCCATTCTGGTGGTGGCTACCCATATATAAACACACACACACACACA
>NC_068997.1:19775301-19776768 GCF_001194135.2 Octopus bimaculoides
ATTAAAGATAACTGTCATCTAGATCATGCAAAAATGAAAATAACACTGACATCTCATTTTAACAGATATATTTACCAAAATTACATAAAGATATCTTGAAATACTAAAGAGTAAATTTATTCAATAAAACCTCCATTGGCTTCAACCAAGGCCTCCAGATGACTTCGGAATCTCTTGCAACTCTTCTGGATGGTCTCTTTGTTTAAGTTGGTGAATGCTGCCATAATCCTTACCTTCAGTTCATCTTTGGTGTAACAAGGAGTTTTGTTGGTCTCTCGCTCAACGGTGCCCCACACATAATAATTAAGGGTTTGCAGTCTGGGGAGTTAGGTGGCCAGATGTTAAGGGTGAAGTGATCACAGAAATTGTCTGACAGCCATAACTGGGTTCTCCTACTTGTGTGGTATGGTGCAGAGTCCTGTTGCCAGACATAGGGTCTTCCAACAGCCACCCTCTTGACCCAGGGCAGCACTACCTCCTCCAGGCACTTGATATAGACCTCTGTGTTGAGTCTGAGGTGATCAATAGAGCCATAACGTCGCCATCACTAGTGATCACTCCAAATACCATAATGTTGACTGGATGTTTGATTTTTATCACTCTCGATACATGTCCACAGATTGCACTGTCCTGAGATTGATACCAAACACTCTGAAATTCTTGTATTGGAGCTTCCAGCACAAATGCCAAGCAGTACAGCATGTCATTTCCAAATTTTTGGCAGAGTAGTTGACAAAATTGAAAACAAATAATGCGCATGTGCAAAAATAGAATTATAAAATGATTACGATTTATCCATTGCACCTTGAATATATATATATATATATACAGAGAGAGAGAGAGAGAGAGAAATAGATAGATATACATACACACACACACACACACACACCACTATGTCTAATAAAAAAGACAGGATGGCCACTGTTGGAGCATCATTAATCAGATGTTTGCTTCATCATACCTTGTCTCAAACAATATCAAAAACAACTAATATATTACTAATTGAAATAGTTGAACTAGCTTTATGGACAATTTGTGACCTATGAAATCAACCAAGATATTAATCTTTATAATCAGTCAAAATAAATTTCTTAGCTCTCTAGAAAACCAATTAGTGTATTCCCAATTAATTTCTTGTCAAGCAATTAACACTAATCAGCTAATATTAGGTTTAATAGTGTAATAAATGGACAGTTTTTGAAGTGGTATTTTTAAAGAGTAATTTAAAGAGATATTTAATTTTATATGCCATCCTCTGAAAAAATTATATATATATAGGCATTGGCATAGCTGTATGGTAAGAAGTTTGTTTCTCAACCACATAGTTCTGGGTTCAGTCCCACCTTAGGCCAGAGTCTTCTATAGCCTTAGGCTGACCAAAGCCTTGTGATTGGATTTAATAGACAGAAAGTGAAAGAACCCTGTCATATATATATATATATATATATATATTTCTGTATCTATATT
>NC_068997.1:19777012-19777715 GCF_001194135.2 Octopus bimaculoides
TATATATATATATATATATATATATATATATATATATATATATATGGTCTGTGTCTGTATACTGTGAGCAAGGGAGTCTACTGCTCCCTTTCTAGCCTTTTCTCTTTACAAGATCAGTGACTGTGTGCCACTTTTAAAGTATATACTGTGAGTGAGGTCAAGTGGCTGCCATCTCTAGCCAGCAGTTGTCCTGTACCGACAAAGGGAAATAACCCAGAAACCATTGGTCTACAGGTATCACTAAGGCTAGAAAAGGAGCAGTAGATTCCCTTGCTCACAGTATACAGACACAGACTATGTGTTGGTGTTGGTAGCCATCTGGAAAAGATGTCTTACTGGGGCTAAAATGCAGTAACATTGTCCTGCATAGGACTGCCACATTGTGTTGGCAAATATACTTTACTGTACAGTACTGTTACTACATATCTTGATCAGAGATTTAAAACTATATATATATATATATATATATATATATATAAACACAGAGGTGTAGGTTCGAGTCCTACCCATATGGAAAACTCACTTCTTTTCTGTCGGGGGCTTATATGCTGCAATATTAGATTAGTTTCTTTAATCAATGCACAGTGATCGCTTACAAGCTTTAAGCTTATGAAATATTATGATTATTTACAGAATTGTAAAATTTGGCACCGCTTTTCAAAAATATCACAGAAAACACACATGATAGCTCGTTTATATATAT
>NC_068997.1:19778441-19780018 GCF_001194135.2 Octopus bimaculoides
ATATACACATATACACAAATACGAGGGGGTGCTGAAAAGTTCTTGGCTTTAAGGGTATCATGAAAGGCCTGGTTGGAGGCCCAACATTCTGAGTTCTTTTACAGGGCTTAGAAGAACTGAAGGACTGCTGCAGTAGGTATGTGAATGTGAATGGGGGAATATGTTGCATAAAACCATAATTAACTGATCCCCCTGTATTTTCTTTTACCCAAAACCAGGAACTTTCCAGTAATCCTAGATGCATGTATGTGTGTGTGTGTGTGTGTGTGTGTGTGTGTGTGCGCGCGTGTTTACACGCTTATACATAAGTAGGCACATCGGTACAAAACAAAATGGTAAAAATAGTTTCTGAATACAAAAAGTAGAGTAAATTACAATTTTATTAAAGCTAAATAAACTTCACAAACCACTACTCAGAGTTTCATGTAAGTTTTCATTAGACAGTTGTGATAATACAGAATAATATGTGTGTGTGTGTACACACATACACATATATGTATGTGCATATATATATATATGTGTATATATATTTATGCATATATATGCATATATGTGTATATAAATGTGTGTATATATTTATGCATATACATGTGTGTGTGTCTGTGTGTGTGTGTGAGCATGTGTGCATGCATGCATGTATGTTTGTAAGTCTGTATATATGTGTGTGTGTGTGCGTGTATTAATTATATATGCAATTAGAAGCTAAAACTCCTTGAACTGTAAACAATATGTTTCATGCTTCTGAATGTTCAAATGTTCGGAAAAGCCTAGTAGTATGACAATGTATATTATATGCAAACATATTTGAAAACACATTTATGTATGATTAGTTAACAGTACATCAAGATTTGATTGGTTGTCAAAAAAGTCTTTTAGAAACTGTTGTATTTTCATCTGTTCATTATAATGTGTAGAGATATGTCATGTTTTCATTGATGTCGTTATGGCTTTGTGCATGGTAATGAATAGTTGAAAATGTGACATTTTCTAATAGATTTTTTTTTTCATCCAGCTAATCAACTATTGATGTACTGTTAACTAAACATCTCTAGATGCATTTTAGAATATTTTTGCCTGTATATTGTTATCATTCTTCAATTATTTGAATAAGAAACAGGAGACTGAGAGCTATATACATACATGCGTGGATAGCTACATCCATATACACATCCATTGAGTGTTACACACACACACACATATATATGTAGGATGAAAGGAATGAAAGGATTAATTTTACAATTTATAGGAAGGACAGTATATATTTTATTATTATTTTTAATTTTTTAATATTTCTAATGTTTTAATTAATATTATATATATACCATTGGTTCTTAATTCATCTCCAAAGAGCGGAATTACTGATAGTAAGCTGATCTTTTGATCACTTTGTGATTATAGTAATATCCGCGAAACGATCGTCAGATATTTAACTCTTTAAATTTTAGGTTTTTTTATATTTTATATTTTAGACTTTACAATATTCATGCTTAATTATGCATAAATTTTTATACGCATCTATATTCACACGTATATTTATCTACATTCATATTTTTATACATATTTATATTTATATTTCG
>NC_068997.1:19780434-19787212 GCF_001194135.2 Octopus bimaculoides
GAAAATAAAAATAAGTGGAAATTTTAACGGTGAGTGTGTTAAATTTTAAGGCACAATAAGAAAATGACTCTCTCCAGACACAACAGTATATATATTTTGAATAGAATTTATTTTTGATAATTTCAATTGATTTTAATCGATTTAAATTTCTTTTCTATTTGAAAATTAGATATGAAACACGTGTAATCTTTTTATTATATTTATCTTATGATATTTACTTTACTTTATATTATACTCATTTATTGTGCTTTTAAATATTAATTTTTCTATATGTGATAGTGGATTTTCATCGATGAGTTCTTGAAACTTGGTTATTTTCCCCAAAACTATATATTTTATATATATATATATTGTCAAGTATATTTGCCACCTAAATGTGGTTGACCCATATGGGACGATGCTACTGTAGTTTATAGTGCCAGGAAAGCATCTCCTCCAGCTGGCTAATGACACACTGTCTGTGCCCTAGCAATACTTGCTAAGGGAAATCATTGTTCCCATCTCTAGCCTGACGTGATACACACGGACCTGGATTTCTGGGTAGTAACCCATCATCAACACATGACAGTCTCCAGCTAAGGATGAGAAGTGATATTTCCAATGCAGTGACAACAAGTCACTGATCTCAAAAAAGGAGAAACAAGCAATAATAAATCTCTGAGCGAGATATAAACAGTAGCAGCATGATATCATGAAGTATTTTTGCCACCTATATGTGGCTGACCCATATAGGATGATGCTACTGTAGTTTATAGAAATTGGAAATATCACTTCTCATCCTTAGCTGGTGATTGTCGCGTGATTATGATGGGTTACAACCCAGAAACCTGGGTCTGTGTGTATCACGTCAGGCTAAGAAAGAGAAATTGGAAACTGAGAAAGAAACTTTAGTGATGAGCTGAGGAAATTGTAATGAATAGTTTAACTGTGATACATATGTTTTAGGTTTACTCTTATATTTAAGAGGTGTGGTAATTTCTTTTCAGGTGAGACCTCATGTTTATGAGGCTCAATATTATACTAACTGCTTTAGTGTCTACTACATACTACATAACTTGATCTTTTTCCTCCTTCCTCTCTCTGTCTTGCCCCCCCCCTCTCTCATACTCTAGATAGCTTGATACTTTTCAGCCTCCACTTGTTATTTACTTCCAGTTCTTGTATTCCAAGTTACCAGAAATAGCAATAACTCGACACAGTTTGTCCACTACAAAGTCTTACACCTTGCTTTCTATCATATGAGATCGCATTCAAATAATTTTGTTGACTATGTCTCTACATTGATGCACCAGCTTCAGCATTTCACCCTCAGAAGAGACGTTGGTAAAAGGGACAAACCCGCTATCTTCAGTTTTGTTTTCATGCCTATCCTCACCTATGGTCGTCGAGTTGAACACTAAACCACCTATGGGGCTCCACTCTGGATTTCTTTGAAGGTTGTCTCCTTTCTGTAACCCTGGATAGGGGCCCATACCACGTACTGTCAGCCAGAGCCAGAGCCAGCTGAGCCTGGGACTCGTGTCAGGCAGGGTCGTCACTCCCTGAAGTAGTGAAGAAAATCGCTACCCACTACCTGATTATTATTATCATTATCATTATTGTTCAGTAGTTTTATTTTTATAACGTGCTTTCACTTCACTACCGAGCGCAGCTCTGTGCGCCTTGGGTATGTGCTGTGGTTTGCTGTGGTGCTCTTATGTTTACTGTATTGAAAGTGTTTTGCGTAGAATGTGTGCAGTACCCAGTAGTGCAATCATTATTGTTATTATTATTATTATTATTATTATTATCATCATCATCATCATCATCATATTTTACTTCTCAGAGCTCTCAATCTTACTTGTCCTGGTTAATTCCATGAGAGCAGACAGCATCCTATTGTCAAAGGTCTCACAGGGTCCCTTTCCACAAAGTATAAGACTTGGTACTTAGGTGTTAAGTATCATGAAAGATACTCAACATCCAAATACCAATCTCAAAATCCTAGCTGTCCCCAAAAGAACAGTTTTTTGGGGCATACTCTGCTCTCATGTCAATTTCAATTTCTCCAACACATTTTTCGAACTTGGTTGTTAGTGCTTTGATTGCCCCTACAACTATTGGGGCAACAGTTATTATTATTATTATTATTATTATTATTATTATTATTATTATTATTATTATTATTATTATTATTATTATTATTATTATTATTATCTCCGCCTTAGCAAAGGCAGGAGTATTGTTTTCAGTCGTGTTTGTTTCTTTGTCCATGGACAAGATATCTCAGGAACCACTGGATGGATTCAGATGAAACTTTCAGGGATATTTGGCCTCATGACTGGCATCAACTGATTAGATTTTGGGATCGATCCAGTACTGAACAAGGATTCTGGATTATTTTTCCGTTTTTGTTTTTTTTCTTAATTTTTTTGAGCAATCGGGTTCATTTTTAGTATTCTTGTTTGTGAGAGCAGTTGAGTTTATTTCAGATATTCTCATTTTAAAAATCATTTCTGGCTAATTATTGAGAGGACATTGATGTTGCCTTGGCGGAGGTTTGTGCTCTCTGAGTGCTCCTGATATTATTATTATTGTTATTGTTATTATTATTATTATTATTATTCAAAATCCATTGGATGTTATAGGGCATTAGTAAATTCTTTTCAGGTCAAGTCCATAGCTTTTATTTCTTAATTCCTAGTTTGAGTTATTTCTCTTTCTATAAACCATTAATTCTTTTTGAAAACTATAAATGTCACAAGTTCATTTTTTTTTCTCTTCCTCCTCTTTTTCGTAAGAATCTGAATATTTCGGCTTATGCAAGAGCTAACAATTATTGTAATTTAGGGCAAAGAGAGAATGTAAGATGTTTAGAGAATAACTGCTGTCTTAACTAACAAGATATTATCTTTCTATATGAAAGGTGAGCTGTTGGGTGCATAAATCAATTGTCATGCTGTATGGCAGTTAAATACACAACACTAATGAATTCAGAGGATGAACAAGTTAGCAGTAGAAGCTGTTTGTTATTGCACTGAGAAGTTTTAATGATAGATTGAGTAGTGAAATGAAAGAGTGATAAAAGTATTGGTTAATACATATGAGAGAGAGAGATGTGGGACTTTATACACATAAATGTATGATGAGACTGAATGAGGCAAACTGGGTTGAAGAAGGGAGATAAGCTGGTTCAACGGATTTGATTGGGCAGTTCTTATGAGAGTAGATAAACCACTTAGTGATGACTGGAAAACTGAATGGAAGAAGCCAGAGAGATAGGAAGGTTAATAGATAGATAGATAAATAGATATGTGTATATATATATATATATATATATATATGTATGTATGTATATATATGAGAGAAAGAGGAAGAAAGGAAGAGTAGATAAATACACAGGTAGATAACTAAATACATAGATAGATTGAGAGATAGAGAGAGAGAAGTAAATTGACAGAGAGAGAGAGACAGTGACAAATAGATAGATAGACAGATAGATAGATGGCTTTAGAGAGAGAGAGCATAAGAGAGAGAAAGAAAGAGAGAGAGAGCAGATAACACATGGCTTTACAAACTGGCTACAGAATGGCCAACCCAACAGCTTGCTAAGTTATGTGTGTGGGATACAAGTGGGTGATGTAGGTCCATGATTGCTGCTGCCTGTAGGCATGGCATACCAAGAAGAAGATAAAACAAAACTTAAATTGTGTCTTGACAGATGTAATAATAATAATGATGTCCAGTTGAGGAAGATGGACAGAGAGAGAGAGAGAGAGAGAGAGAGTTGGCTAGAAATTAAGCCAATCTATTGACAGGTTCAAACTATGCTGGTTACATAAATCAGTTTAAAAAAGAAAATGTGATATTGTTACGAAGGAAATAAGAGAGAATGGGGACTAAATACTTTGGAATATTGTTTCTTTTACTTGTTTCGATCATTAGTCTGTGGCCTTGCTGGAGCACCACTTTGAAGGATCTGATTGTACTTTTATCTTTTTCTAAGCCTGGTACTTACTCTAACGGACACTTTTTGCTGAACCACTAACTTATGAGGACATAAATAAACCAGCACTGGCTATCAAGTGGTATTGGGTGACAAACATGAAGACACACATGCGCGCATGTGCGGCAGGTTTCTTTCGGTTTCTGTCAACCAAATCCGCTCACAAGGCTTTGGTTGGTCCTGGGGCTACAGGTATAGAATATGACACTTGCCCAAGGCACTAAGCTGTGGGATTAAACCCAAAACTCTGTGGCTGCAAAGCAAACTTCTTACCAAATATGCTTCTGTTAGTGTTACAACTCCCAGGTCCAAAGTATACTTGTGTCTATCATGATTGTTCATTAGTCTCAAATCAATAAAATAATACCAGTAATATACTGTAATCAATTAAGTTTATTTTAACTATTGCATACTGTGTAAATTTGTGGACATGTACCATCAAAGACATTATCAGTAAAGAATGGTAAAGCACTGAGCTAGATGCTTCCTTTTCTCCTATAAAGTTTGGTGGATCAGTTGTTCTAATTTCAAATTCCATTGGAGTTGGTGTAACGGTTATTGGTTTGTTCTAGTAGAAGGGTTTGTGTGTCTATGGCCCTTGCAGACTTTCTGAGACCAGCGAGCAGATAAGATTCTCCTCTTCTTCCTCCTCCTCCTCATTTCTTTTGTCTGCTTCCATGGTTGGACAGAATTTGTTGAGGCAAATTCTTTAAGTCCAGATGCCTTTCCTGTTGCCAACACTAAACTTGATTCCAAGTGAGTCAATATTTCCCTGTGACTCGACATGCTTTTCATGGAAGTTTGGGAAAAATGAATGGCTTCACTTGGTGATACTTGATCACAACTATCATGCAATGCCAAGATGGGGTGACGCACGCACGCACGCACGCACAAACACACACACACACACACACACACGCACATTCACACGTGTTGTGCTGGAGCCACATAAAAAGCACCCAGTACATTTTGTAAAGTGGTTGTTGTTAGGAAGGGCATCCAGCTGTAGAAACCATCCCAGAACAAACAGCAGAGTTTGAAGAAGCTCAACCAGGGTCCATATGTGATGTTGTTAAAATATATGTGCAATAAATTGACTGTCTTTCTACAACACAAAATATTTTAACAATTTTTAAATACAGTTCTTAATAACATTTAATTCTAAAAATATGATAGGATATTTTTAAACATTGAATGGCTATGAGGGTGTACCAAAGTAAATTAGGAAACAAAGGAGTCCATAGACAAAAGATAGTTGAAAACCACTGCACTATACTTGTAAGGACCTTAGATAGAGTCTGGCTAATGGTTGGCTTTAAGGAGCCTGAAATATACCCTGGTGACCCTTCTAGCACTCTTTTGTGACTTATCAGTCAGTAAAATTGATTTCTTGATTAGTTCATTTTATTTTTGCTGCTTTCTGTATAAGCTTAACGGGGGAAAGATGTTGAGGATTATCACTTAACACTAAACACCTAATATGTTAAACCGACTGCAGTTTAAATAGGATTAACAGCATTGAGAGATGATGGCTGGCTGGCTGGCTGCCATATACTGCTTTATTAAAAAAGGTTGTTTTCATATGATTTTGCTGAATGGTGACCTTTAGTGTATGGTCTCAGTAAAACTTTGACTTTATGTCACACCTCTTGCATTAGTGAGTTAACACTCTTAGATTCTGGCGGTGGGAGGGGGGTCCGTAAAGAGTTGCTATTATTATTTTTATAAAAATGAAAAGCAATAAAGAAAAAACAAACAAAAAAAATCAATCAAACTTACAACAAAATAACAAGATATTCTTTATATATTTTATTTTCTATCTTACCTTTTATTTGCTGCAGTCATTGGACTGTGGCCTTGTTGGGGCACCATCTTGAAGGCTTTTAGTCAAACAAATGGAGCTTAGCGCTTATTTTCCTTTTTAAGTCTGGTTCCTATTTTATCGATCTCTTTTGCTGAGCAGCTAGATTACTAGAGGTGGGGTTGGAGTTTAAACAACTCAACACCAACTGTTAAGTTGTGGTTGGAAGTCAAATGGACACAAGAACACACACACACACACACGCACACACACACACACACACACACACACATACAACAGATTGCAAACACAGAGCTATATTAGAAGATGCTCACCCAAAGCGCCGCACTGTGGGATTGAACACAAAACCACATGGTTACGAAGCAAGCTTCTTAACCACACAGACATATATCGTTTTATCTGATATTGCATTACCACCAAAATATTTTAATATTTTTAATTTTATTTTTTTGCTTTATAATTCTTTTTATTTATTCTTTGGAAAGAGTTGAACTTAGTCACCAAGCTTATTTTGTTATCGGCGTGGGAACTAAGTGGGTGGAATTTCAATACATCATAGAATACAAACATCACTGTTAAGTCAGATACCATTATGCCATTTGCCTGTTCCTTGTTACAAAATAGGCGCTGCTTCCATCTCCGTGTTTGTGTATTACGTTTTAAGTATGGCGCCTCCATATGAAGTAACTGTTCTAGCACTTACTGTTCTAGTATTTTGATAAATTTTGTCAAAATTTCCCAAATCATCCATTCTTGCATTTATGTAAAAAAAATGGATGTAAAATTTTTTTTTAAATTGTGTAAAATTTGTGTTGGCGTAGGCATAGCTGTGTGATTAAGAAGTTTGCTTCCAAATCACATGGCTCCAGGTTCAGTGCAGTTGTGTGGTACCTTGGCCAAGTGTCTTCTACTATAGCCTCAAGCTGACCAATGCCTTGTGAGTGGATTTGTTGGACAGAAACTGAAAGAAG
>NC_068997.1:19787494-19788337 GCF_001194135.2 Octopus bimaculoides
ATATATATGTATGTATATGTGTGTGTATATATATATATATATATATATATATATATATACACACACACACATATAGATACATATGAATATGCATTGAGCTTCTTTCAAGTTCCATCTACCAAATCTCTTCACAAGGCTTTAGTCAACCCAGGGTTACATACAAAATCTCTTTGTAAAGTTCCAATATTCCTTGTGTCTTGAATAATGTCTTGTATTACCTGAATGTGTTTCAAAGATTATTTGAGATGAGGCAAATTTCATATTTAAAGTGTATTATTTCCTTATATAGAGAAACATATCAAGCAAATATTATGGATATTATTGTTTAGTAATGCTCGTTTCAAAACCATTATTATATTGAATGTAAAGAGGTATGAAGTTGATCATACTGCTTGATTATATCTTTAGCCCCACTAAAAACACATTTGAAATCATCGTGGTTATTATATTCTACACAGAAAATCCATTTGATGTTTCATAATTGAAAATTTATGATATATTTCTGTGCATGAGTGCATGTATATGTGTAAATGTGTGTGTGCATGTGCGTATGTGTGCATGAATATATATATGTGTGTGTGTGTGTGTGTGTAGGTATGCATAGAATTTAAATTTGCATGAGTATTTATTTCACGTGGACAAATGATAAATTAAGTACTAAGGCTTTTAATATTGTTTGTTCATTACATGGTTAAAATTTTGTCATGTGTGTGCATGTATAGATATATAAGTATGTATGCATGTATATATGTTTATATATATGTTTATATATATGCATATATATTTATATCTCTTTCTCTCTGTATATATACATATATATATATATATATATATATATATAGA
>NC_068997.1:19788489-19790952 GCF_001194135.2 Octopus bimaculoides
TATATATAAGAATATTACATGAAAATTTAATATGTGTGTGTTTCTCTCTGTGTAGCATTGCATTTAATATACATATATAAACATATATATATATTCATAAATGTATTTGAAGCATTATGCTACACAGACATACACTTATGCATTAATCTCTTTGTAATATTCCTTGTGTCCCCAATAATGGCTTATATTGCAATTATGAGAATCAAAAATTTCTTTATGTATGGATATGTGTGATGTGAGTGAATGTATACATGTGTGCGCAAATATACTTGCATGCATGTGTGTATGTATATATATATATATATGTGTAGTGCAATATGTACATATATATATATATATATATATATATGTATATGTATATATGTGTGTGTGTACACAGAATGGCTAAAATCTAAATCTTATTTATGAAATTCAGCACTTCTAAAAGATGGCCTCATACCGAATTCAACTTAAGAAGATATATTGGAAAAAATATATTGGATTTTCAAAGAGTTCATCAATCAAAATACCTGATTGTAGTCTTTCTGGTTACCATTCTCTCCACCTAACCTAAATGAACTAAGGACCATAGCAAATTTTTATCAAATATTCTTGTCAAATATTTCTGTATATATCTTTGTCAATTTTCACTCTTTACTTTTTCAGTTTTTAGTAAATATTATATAAGTAGTGTAACTCTTAGTTTGTACTGATGAGACACAATCACATTGAAACAGTTCTTTTCCCAAATAATAAACAGAATAGATATTGTAATTGATATGAAACTAAATTAATCCTTTAGCCTTCAGATTATTCTATGAAATGCAATGCTTACTTATTCACATTGCTTTGAATTAATCATGCATTGTCTTGTGGCGTCAAGATTTTGATAAAGTGGTTTTCTTTTATTCTTTACAATGACAGTTGATTCTTGCCAGTTTGAACATAACAGAGGCAGAATATTTTGACCAGATATGGCCAGTTTAATTGCTAAAGGGTTAAATATGAAAATTAAAATATAAGAAGTGAACCTAGCCATATAAACTGTGCCAAAGCAGATATTGAAGCTTGGCACAATCTTCTGGTTTGCCAGCTACTGTCAAACTATCCAGCCCTTATCAGCATGGAAAGTGGGTATTAGATGATGATGATGATGATGATGATGATGATGTATTATGTTTATTCAGCAAGAAAGAATACTATAACAAGATTTCTCTCCCTTACAAAGAAATTGAATGATTAATAAGAAAGAATTTACCTGCATGTGCACACATACACACACATAATTCTCATTGTGAATAACCTTCCACATAAAAGTGTCATACTATGGTACACAAAATTATTCTTTCTCCATCACACTCTAAACCATGCATTACTATTACTAAGCCACCTCCTGTACAGTTACAATTTATATTTCAATTCTTCAGCCTTCAACTTCTATTATTAATTCTCTACTTCTACTCCTTTTCAGTTCTAATACCATAGTACCACTTTATAGTTAATTTTTTTGCAGTTACTACACTCATAAAAGAGCCTGTTGCTCTTATGAGACTTATGAGTCTTACATTCTATCTTTGAAATGGTTTTATTGTTGTATGCACCTCCTCTCACCAACCAAATTGTACTGGGTATATTTTAATGGGATATTAGCAATTGAGGAGGTTCTCTTGATCCCTGCAATACTTACTCAGCTCTATGTTATTACCATTTGTTTGCCAACTGCTTTACAGAGTGAAGTGGGCATGTTTCATTGCGGTGGCACCTGCACTACAGAGGTTGCCTGGTTCCCAGCATGACTAAAGCATCTTCTATGTTATCTTAGTTCATCCAAGGCTACATGTCTGAGACTATGAACAGTGAGCTTGAAAAATTATGTAGAGATGAAACAAGACTAGTTTTTAGAGTCAGAGTTCAGAAATGAATGCTGTTTTCCTTAAATTGTGTTGTTCCATTCTATTTCTTTCAATGGAAACATTATATGCATTGGTATGTATGTACATACGGCACTTCACATATTGGAGCATAACTCTTTAACACTACTGATTCCAAAAAGATATGTAATCTTGGCGGTTTCCATGTTTCCTCTTAAACTGGTTTTGTATGCTGGCTAACCACAGCGAATGTTGGTGAAACACACGTAGGTCCACAAAAGAATGCTGTGAATAACTGTTTTATAAAATTATAGGTGTGGAAAATCTCCATTCTCCTGATTGATACTATATATATATGTATGTATGTACGTTTATGTATACATATATATATAATACAAAGAATATATATATATGTATACACACATATATGTACATACTTACATCTACATGTGTATATATATGCATATCAGGGTACAGGACGTTAGAACAATGAACTACAGACAACGGAAAAAACACAGGAAAACGGAAAGCCACTTGGAATATTCCTTCATCAGCTGTCTCTATTCTAACTAGACGTTTCAAATATATATATATATATATATATATATATATA
>NC_068997.1:19791399-19792391 GCF_001194135.2 Octopus bimaculoides
CAAGTGAAAAAATATAAATAAATCTGCATTTTATGACTTCCGTGTGTAATTGTAAACCAGAGATTCTCAAACTTTTGGGCCATTGCCCTCCCCCTCATGGCCACATAATACCCTCACCGCCCCACCCCTATTTTTATGTGTAAATAAAGATTTTATATTTTACTAATTTATATATATTATGAATCATTTGATATTTAATGTAATATTATATAATTTGTATACAATACTATGATAATATAAATTCATAGCTCCCAATGCCTCCTTCTTCTCTACCGTCCCCTCCTGCCCCGTTACGCACCAGTGCCCACCTGGACCCTCTCAACACCCACTAGGGAGCAGTAGAGCCCATTTGAGAACCTATGATGTAGACAAACAAATATCATCTTATTGTATATACATAATATATTTATGGATTCAATATCTATCCAGCAAATGTGATATTGAGCACTCATTCTCACTGTCGGATACTATCATATACATAAATACATATATATATCTATGTATATACACATATACATACATATATCAGCCATACATACATATATGTATACCACAAACACTTACATGCAGACATTTATACATCCATCCATCCATACATACATACATTATTGCTTATCCATTAATAATTATATTAATTTTTTTTGTTTTAAGTCTGTAGCCTAATAAGGCATAAAGAGCTTAAAATCTATAATGTAAGTTAATATTAAAGGATTTACTAGGTAAGTACTGGAGACAAAACAGAAATAAATACATCACTATCAGGTGTTGTTACTTACACTTGCTCTCACGCAGCTTGCTTGCCGAAACTTTGCCCCTGTCACTTAACCTGTGCGAAATACACTCTCTGAATCAGGTAAGTGACTAGAAACTGAGATCAGGCTTCATTTCATTTAGTTGTGTGTGTGTGTATGTGTGTGTGTTTGTGTGTGTGTGTGTATTTGTATATATATATATATATATATATATATATATATATATATATATATATATAT
>NC_068997.1:19793344-19804253 GCF_001194135.2 Octopus bimaculoides
TATATATATATATATATATATATATATATATATATATTTGTATATATACATATATATGTTTATATATGTGTTATATGCAATAGAAATCATTTATCTATCATACTAAATGTAAATGCAGCATGATAGGCAAGGTTACTGCAGTAAACGCAATAACACAATACATATTTACATTGTGGAAGGTGACGAATGTGTGTGTGTATGTCTATATACATCTCTCTCTCTTTCTCTCTTTTACTTGTTTCAGTCTTTTGACTGCACCCATGTTGGAGCACCGCCTTTAGTCGAGCAAATCGACCCCAGGATTCTTCTTTGTAAGCCTAGTACTTATTCTATCGGTCTCTTTTGCTGAATCACTAAGTTACAGGGACGTAAACACACCACCATCGGTTGTCAAGTGGTGTTAGACACAGACATACAAACACAGACATGCAAACATATACACATACATATATATATATATACATATATACGATGGGCTTCTTTTCAATTTTCGTCTACCAAATCCTCTCAGAAGGCTTTGGTTGTTAATGCTACCATACAATTGCTTCCTCGATCTTGTGTGAGGATGTGTCTGAGATGAGAAGGGTGGAGAAACTGGAATGAGACCAGGACAGTGGAAGGAAACAGAACTGGTTGGAGAGATCGTGTTGCAGCCTTATGTGCTTCATGGCAGTGGGAGGGCCAACTAACCAATAGAGCCAATGCCCATGGAGATAGTGCATCTGTGGGCAAGAGGCTGCAATGTGTGTGTGGATGATTTGTGCATGGCAACTTTCCAGTGACTGCAACACTCCAGTGACTACCATTGTCAAGTTTTGTAAATTGTTTAGCACAGTTATAGGAACAAGAATCAAACTGGGAATTTCTACCTTGCCGTAGTGGAAGCACAACCAACAGCAGAATGTATGAGAAGGGGTAACAACATCAACCGTAACCCTGTAGAGATGGAATTAACTGTGTGTCCCTATTTATTTTAATTGCAATATATAGCAAATTTATTAAAAGATGTAACTTATGAAACTCTCATTAATGTACAAAATGTTTGTATGGCTTCAGTGATTCTTTATTTGCATATAAGTTGACTTGACATCATGCTTTGACTCTTTAGCATTTGGATTTCATTCTCAGATATAATGTTTATTAATTCATAATGTTTCACATTAATCATGCATTATCTTGTAGCTTCAAGATTTAGAATGACATTGTAGGGTAGATGTGGGAAGTTGGATTTAGTCAGTTTCAACATAAAGCAGGTAGAATATTTTAGCCAGATATGGCTGGTTTAATTGCTAAAGGGTTAAATAATTTATAAAGTCCATGGTCTCTCACCATCCATCAGTTTAGCCACCTCTGACATAAGAGTTATGGGTAGAGCTGTCTTAATACACAGTTATTTATATACCTTCACCACAAGGTCCAGTCCTTGTTGAGATGTGGTGCCTTGTTGAGAGCTTTTCCTGCAAAATGCAAGCTTCTGGTATGGCCTCCCATGCTGGACAGGTCAAAGGATAGAGGCCAATGTTATATGGACCACCTCCTCCAAGAAGTAAAAATGAATTTGCATAGGGTCAATGTTTTCTTCACAGGATCTCCTGCATAATAAGAAATGGAAAAAAGCAAAAAACAAAACAATGAAGAGCTTCCAATTCACATGCTTAAGGAGAATACTTGACATCAACTGGCTGCAATGAGTTTGAAATGACACAATTGAGACAATAATGGGCATTGTTAGGATCAGAGACAGAATAAGGCACCAATGTTGGAACTGGATTGGTTATGTCTGCAGACAAGATAGAGAGAGCAACTGTATGGTGGCGCCAAAACGATGGCTTGAGTGGGGAAAGAACAGTAGGGCACCCCAAAATCACGTGGCAAAGGACCATTGACAAGGAAAGGAGACAAAAAGTATGGAGGAGTTGGAATGAAACCAGAACAGTGGTAAAAAAACAGAGCTGGTTGGAGAGATCATGGAGCGGTTTTATGTGCTTCATGGCATGGAGAGAACCAACTAACTAATGGGCCCGACATTCACCTCTACCTAGAAAAAAAGGAAAGTTACAGGAGTATCAATGACATTTCAAAATCAACAAGACCTGGTGGAATAGAAGCAGAAAAGACAACCCAGAGTTAAGAAGATTGTAGAAAGGCCAGTGATGGCCTATGCTTCATAGGATGCAAAGGGCTTAAATAAGTAATGTACACAACTGCAGCATACATTGATGAGCTTTGAGCCCTTAGAGTAATGGTTCTCAACCAAGGCCCATATGGCCCCTGAGGGTTCATATAATACTTTTGGGGGTCCACGTAACAAAATAGTAAATTAGAGATCCACAACAGAATTTGAAGGTCCCCTGAAAAAATTTTGCTTTAGATGTATGTATTGGTGTGTATTGCAAGAAAGGGCTAGGTTTCTTTCTTTGACATTTTACATAGTTCAGCATACACAAGTTAATGTGCAAAAAACAAAACAGGAATTTTGAAAGATGCTTCTACAAAACTAGTTTTTAAACATCAAATGGCTCTAGGGATCCACCAGAATAAAATAATAATCAAAGGAGTCCTTAAAATAAAAAAAGTGGTTAAGAACCCCTGCCTAGATCAATGGGGTCTCCAGGCAATTCATCAATGTTTCCATGTCTTAAATGTGTCCACTGTTTATGGGGATTCCTGCATCTCTCTGTGAGCTTTCTCCTACATTTAACATGAAAGAAAAAAAAAAAAGAATGGAAATAAAAATGATGCTTATGAGTTACCATAAAAAATATAAATGAGGGCAAAAAGAAAAGAAAGAAATTGTTTTCCTTCTTCTTCTTCTTCTTCTTTGTCAGATATCAAGCTTTGGTTCTCATATACACGTCCACCCACATATAAATAACTCTCTCTCTCTCAACATAATATGTGACATATAAACAAACTAATTTCTTTGCAGAACACTTTTCATTAGAGAAGTAGTTCAAGTGTTCTTGATGAGAAATATGAGGTTTCAAATATCGGTTTCCTAATTCCTTGTGTTTATGTTTTGATTACTTCAAATATTATACTTTGATAAATTATTGAATATTATTTTCTATGAATGTGAAATGTTTTTCTCACATGTTTATGTAAAGTTGTTTTTTTTTATCATTACTAAAATTACAAATGAAATGAAATAAAATATTATGATTCATTTTCTCTTTCTTTTCAAATACAAGTTAATTAACAGTTTTTGATCTGTCTGAAGAGTTTTAGTTAAAGATCTTTTCTGAAATAAACAGCAGATTGCATAAAATATGGTTGTTGTTTGCTTTTCAGTTCTCAAAGTATGTGTCTTACCATTATTGGAGACTATATGTATTTGCTAGCTTTGTCTGTGTCCTTGGGAATTAGGTGCTAACTATTATTTATTATTACCTTTTTAATACTGGCATGTCTGCCTGGTTGAAAGCTCTGCTTTATAACAACATGGTTTGTGGTTTTGTATCATTATATGGAACCTTGAGTTTGTGTGTTTTATTGTGCCTGGGCTCTTTTTGACTAATAACTACCTTGTGAGTGGAATTTGGTAAATGAAATCTGTGTGGAAGCCCAGGCGCAGGAGTGACTGTGTGGTAAGTAGCTTGCTTACCAACCACCTTTTTGAGGAATGGTTCCTATTCCTAAATGGTAGACTTACATTGTTACTTAGTTTAAAAGCTTCATCTAGACTTTGATGTCATTTAGCAGAGTTCACTCTTTGAAAGAATTTTCGCCTGATCTCCATTCCAAAGAAAACTGAACACATCTGTCCTTAGTTTTTACAGGCTTTTGGTGTGAATAGGAAAAGAATATAGTGATTAGTGTATCATCTCCACAGATTTGTAAACGAAACAAACAGTAGATTCATTGACACCAAGCTTGATAGGTATGAGTACAGAAGTCTGTATAAGAAGTATGTAGCTACATAGCACAGACATATAAATACAAGAGATAGTCAGTGCATTCTGGGTGGCTGAGTATTGTATGTAGTAACTGGGATACTTTGACTGGTCACTGACTCATTTTATCACAGATCAATCTATGATAAACCTAACACGGTTGTGATTAAATGTAGCTTGTTATCTTGGATCAGTGATGTATGAATCAGTGATAAACAAGGCTACACGTATCCCGATGTATTACTTCTTACTGCAGCAATCCAATGAGGCAAGGAGTCTTCTGGTTATTCTTTCATCAGCCTTGGCAGTTTTACTAAAGGTCAAAGGTACCACGCTCTGTCTTGGACGAAGCCATTAAAAAAAATAATAAATAATAGTTTCTCCACAATTGACAGCCCAGACTATTGCACTTGTCAGTCAGTTTATATAACTCTAAGTAGAAGAATTTAAAAAGTAATTTTCTTTGAAATGAAATGGCCGTTTTATGCAAAACGGCTAGCTTGATAGATAGGTGAATTTATTTGGACTGTTGAAGACATACATAAAATATTTCTTTGTATATTTTGTATTGATTGGTTCATGATGAAAGGAGCATATAATTGTTTACATTGGATGTAAGAAAGTTAGAAAAAAAAGTAATAGAAAACAGCCAAAAATTAAATAAGAAACAAATTGAATATAACAATTTTAGAAATGAAAAAAAGAATCAATAAATTGAATATAAAATTTAACAAAAAACATTCAGTGTATAAAAATATATGTTACATGTTGCTCACAGTTATATAAAGAAAGGTATTACATTAAACTATTTCTAGGAAAAAAAAAACAAAAAAAAAAAAACAAATGTTACTATAACATTTCTGAAGATAGAATAATATATAGATTTATTTTATTTGAAAATATTTAATGTAACTATAGAAATATCTGAATAATGTTTTGTAATGTTATTTTTACATTGTTTTAAGAAGTTAACTGCATTTTAAATTTTATTTTGCGTGATGAGTTTTGACAATATATTCAGTAAAGTCAGGAGATATTTTCAGCATAAATATTAATTTGAAATTATAATGGAAAAGCGTCTGACTGTTTTCTCCCCCAGTCTCCATCTCTGTCTATATGTATATCTCTTTTAATGGTTCTTGCTCTAACATCTTTGTCTTCATCTGCCTGCTTCCTATATGTGTGTATGTGTGTTTGTGTGTGTGTATACACACACACACACACACATTCATCCTTATCAATCTTTCTTCCTGCTTGCATGTCTGTTTCTTTACTGATATCTCAAAAAGATTAACTCTTGCTTGTGCATGCATACACATGTACACACGCACACTTGCATGCACACACACACACATACACACAGATTTTTTTCTTTTACGCATATTATTTCCTTTAAGTTTATGAAAAACACATGCAAAAACTACCTCAGAAATCTTACCTATAGGCACACTGGTATTTAATTTATTGACCCCGAAAGGATGAAAAGCGAAGTTGACCTCAGCAGAATTTGAACTCTGAACGTTTGTGGCAAATGAAATATCGCTAAGCATTTCATCTGGTGTGCTACCAATTCTGCCAGCTCGCTGCCTCAATAATAATAATAATAATGATAATGATAATAATAATAATAATACACATACACACACACATACACAAACATGCACATAATTTATAAATACATTAATATATCCATAAATATACACATAAATAGAAATTTAATTTAACCATCGTCATCATCATCATCACCATTTCACATCCGTTCCCATGCCAGTATGGGTTGGGCTGTTTGACAAGGTCTGAATGAGCTGCAGAAGTGCATCAGGCCAAAACTTCAGCTTAGGCATGTTTTCTATGGCTGAACGTCCTTCCCAATACCAACCATTTTATAGTTTGTTCTGGATGTTTTATTGTGTCACTGACACAAGTGGGATTGCCAAGTAACTTGCATGACAAAGTAAAAAAAGAAATGGGGGAAAAACCCTTACATCTAAACGGAAGTGTATTTGAAATAGGCAGTGATGGCTTTAGCTGAGGTTTTGAAGGTTAAAGTGTATATGTATGTATGAATATAATAAATGTATAATTTTAAGAAATTTTGACGGTTTCAAAACATAAATAGACTTTTATCTATTAAGATTGTTGTACTGAGAGAAATACAAATGAGAGAATTCTGTAGACAAGAAGTTTAGGGTGTTTGTTATGCATAACAAATGGCAGGTAGGTAAACCTCCTGACTTTGTAGTTGAATGAACAGAAATATACAAAGTGTTCAACTAAACCTTTAAAGACAGTGTTGCAGCATAGTCATAACTATGACGAAAACAGGTAAAGAGAAGAGACGAATAAAGGATGATTAAATATATAACCATTCTGTGCTCATCTCCTCCTATGATCTCACACTTATGATAATGTAAGTACTGATTGTCTAAGCCTTACATCCTCACTCACTATTTTGTACACTAACATCATTGTAATCATTAGTTTTGATATGTCTTTGCTGTTATGGTTTGTACAGACCTGTGTTACATATTTGCATGTATTCTTATCTTGAATCTTAATTCTTAGATAATTTGCATGGTCGCAGCTCTGAGCTGAAACTACAGCAAAAGAAGAAAAAAAACTGTTTCAAGTGTATAAATGCTTCTTCTCTCTGTCTGTCTTTCTCTTTCCCTCTCTGTCTCTCTCTGTCGCTCTCCTTCTTTCTCTCTCTCTCCCCATCTCTCTTTGTATATAGCACACACACACACACACACACACACACACACATACCACAGCTATGCTGAACGGTTGCCAATTCGATCAGCCTTGCTTAGAAACGAAAGACTTTGACCAAGCATCCTAGAGTACACCGATGCACTTAGCAATGGACCTGATTTGTAAACATTACTGAGACAACATCCGTTGTCATGTGTGAGTTAGGCAGAACAAGATGGAACAATAGATGCTGCAACAGACTTCAAATGACCAAACTAGAAGGTCTTGCAAATCAGCAGCCAGCTTTGCTATGCTCAACCAAAGCTATAAAGAACTCTGCCATGAATGGTCTTTTTAGTATGTTGTACTCTGTGATATGACTATAATCTATTAAAACATATACTCTTTTACTTGTTTCAGTCATTTGACTGTGGCCATGCTGGAGCACCACTTTTTAGTCGAAGAAATCGGCCCCAGCACTTATTCTTTGTAAGCCTAGTACTTATTCTATCAACCTCTTTTGCCGAACTGTTAAGCTATGGGGGACATAAACACACCAACATTGGTTGCCAAGCAATGGTTGGGGGACAAAGACAGACACATAAATACATACATATATATACCTACATACATACATATATATATATGTATACACACACACACACACACACACACACACACACACACATACACATATATATAGCGGAATTGAACTCTAGACCTCATGATTGCAGTGCAAATTACTTACCCACTCAACCTCACCTGGGGACTATAATATGGTATATTATACTGTGTTATATCATATATATGCCTACATACACACACCCATTCACAAACACATACACAGCACATGCACACACATTTGAGATCAATACAATTTATATATGTACACCACAAGTGTGGTGTGGTGTGTGTGTGTGTGTGTATACTACATTTATATAAACAGGATTTAAGTAATACACACCTGTATGTATATAAAAAGTATAAATATTTTATATATTATATACCTCATATGTATCTGTGTGTGTCTTATATATATATATATATATATATATATACAGATAAACATGTTTATGTATGTGTGTACATACATACATACATACATGCACATGCACACACACAAACACACACATATATTTGTGTGTTTGTATGTATTTAGGCACAAAAACAAAGATACACATAGGACAGAAAAGTCAATTAGTTTACTCTCACATTTTATTTCAGATAAAATACAAACTCTTTACAGTAATACATTCATCTCCACAAGGATATATGCATATGTCTGTATGTGTGTGTGTGTGTGTGTCTGTGTGTCCATATGTGTGCATATGGTAATGCTTTGAAAACTAGCTGTATTCAATATTCACTTTAATTTTCACATGAACCGTCAGTGTCTCATTCATAGTAGATGCTAAATAATTTCCATTCTGATTCATGGTTTATTCAAAAATATTTCTTCGACTTATGGGTTCCTTGTGGCATACTTATAATCAATATTGGAATGCCGACAGGAGTAGTATTTACCTATAGAACAATTTATACTAAAATACATCTTATGCTGACATTTCTTTAATACAGTTCTCTGAAATATGTATTTAGCTTCTACCTACAAAACTAGCAGACACACATTTCATTTCTATTTGAAGTATATAAAGATACCTATAAATAATGTTAATAATGATGACAATGATGATGATGATAATAATAATAATGATAATAATAATAATAATAATAATAATAATAATGATAATTGTAATAATAATAATAATAATAGTATCTATATTGGTAATATCAGTAATAATGATGATGTGAATAACTGTAAAATAATCATAATTTTTTGCTGTTAAAATACTTTGCATGTCAGTTAAATTTGATGCAATTGATAGCATGTGTACACCAACATTATCTTGTAGCCCCCACCACATATATTTGTGTGTGTGTGTATATATATATATATATATATATATATATATATATATATAGATAGATAGATAGATCATTTGTAGAAAGCATAAATCTGGAGAAGTACACTCTAAGATGTAGAGCGGTATATATTAAAAATGGGGAACACCGATTTATAGGTTTCCTTCCCTTCCATAAACGGATTAGTTCTATGGAGTTATCATCAGACCCCAAAACCTGTTACCCTATGACCTCTTTAGAATATTTTGAAGAGGTCGTAGGCCAACAGGTTTTGGGGTCTGACAAAACGCCATAGAGCTAAACCCTTTATGGACAGGAAACCTAAGGTGATCCCATAAACTGGCCTTCCCCATTGTTAATATATGTATATATATATAATATGTATGTATATATGTACGCATATACACACATGCATGCATGCATGCATACATACATACATACATACATACATATATATATATATATATATATATATATATATATATATATATATATCCATATCCATTATTGTGTGTATAAATATACATCCATTTTTATGTGTGTGTATATATTACATTTATATATTTATATGTATTCATATTCAGTATGTTTAAACATGTCTGTATTCCTTTTATACTGTTTGAATTTTATTCTAAGTTTCTTCTTCTTCCACTCTTTGCTTAGCAGACAGATTTTGAAATTTATTGATTATTGCATGACTCTCCAATAATAACCTTTGATTAAACATTCCAGGAAAATTTGTAATTCATCGCTATATGATGAATGATTACATGCTCTCTGAGTTAGTTTGAAAGTCGGCATGCACGAAACTCTAAGCCTTTGAACTACTTTTGTAGTTTTTCAACCTATAATAAAATATGTAATATATATATATGTGCGTATATTGAGTTATCTGTGTATATATACTTGAGTGGTGTGTGTGTATGTGACTATCTCTGTGCATGTGTGTATGTGAGTGTGATCAGTGTATATGTGAATATAGTTTGTGTTTGCATATGAGTGTAATGTGTGTGTATGTGAGTGTAGTCTGTGTGTGTGTATGTATGTGTGTGTGAGCATACCTCAATCTGCCTGTACATTGAAATTCCACATTTGTCTCCATTTGAGTAAAGCAGTGGTGATGTTGATGATATTCTATGTTGACATAAAAATCTGCTACTCTGTGTCTTCAAAGTCAGCTATGAGAAAAGTGACCCGTATTTGGAAACACATAAGGGTTGGTGACACAGAGAGCATCCAACTGTAAAATCCTGTCTCAACTTTTTGTCCAAACCCATGGTAATAGGGAAAAGTAGACATTAAACATACACACACACACACACACACACATATGCATACACACACACACACGTGTGCATGCACCTTTTATCTTTTACGGTTTCAGTCATTGGACTGCAGCCATGCTGGGTCACCTCCAAAGCCTGGTGCTTATTTTTTCAGTATATTTTGCCAAACTGTTAAGTTTTGGATGATTAAACAAACCAGCACCAGTTGTCAAGTGGTGGTGAAGGATAAGCAAAAATACAGAGACCTGCACAGAAACAAAAACACACAGACACACACACATACGGAAGGGGCTTCTTTCCGTTTCTGTCTATTAAATCCACTGACAAGGCTTTGGTCAGCTTGGGGGTATAGCAGTAGGCACTTGCCAAAATTCTGACAAAATAGAACTGGACTCAGAATCATGTGGCTGGGATGCAAACTTCTTAGCAGACTGCTACACCTGTACCTATATGTGTATTGTTCAATTTCGAGCCATGAAATGCATAAATATGCAAATTAGGCTCTCTATTAATACGCTTGCCTAATTTATATAAACAGCAAGCCTGTGCTTTTGAATACAGAAGGAAGTCATGTACATCGTCTCTGAGGAGTGCTGATCAAACCATGAGACAATCCATCAGGAGACTGTCTTTTTGTTTGTTTTTTTCACCAATCAACAATGACATTGAAAGAATTTGTTTGTCTGCTTGTTTTCTTGGTTCTAGCACAGTGAGACTTTGAAATATTTAAATTTCTTCTAGTTCTTCTCATTGACACTATGTTGTGTGTGTGTGTGTGTGTGTGTGTGTGTGTGTGTGTGTGTGTGTGTGTGTGTGTGTGTGTGTGTGTCTGTGTGTCTATGTATGCATGTATATGTAGTTTCTATTTAGCACTGTCAACCAACTGAGGTTGGTAAGTAACAATAGATTAAATTACTATTTTCTTCTGAAATTCTGGCATTTCATTGTGATTATGCAATCATCTACATAACAATTACTGCACAATGTATAGGGAAATACATGTGTATGTGTGTATATATGTATATATATATATATATATGTGTGTGTGTGTGTATTTGTGTGTGTGTGTCTACATATATGTTTATGTATATATATATGTATTGATATATATAT
>NC_068997.1:19805925-19810925 GCF_001194135.2 Octopus bimaculoides
GGAGTTTTATCATGGCTACTGAATAAGTGTCACATATTTTTACAGATAAATTCCTCTATTTGCATAATATCGAGGTCTCTTTCTTTTGTTGCTATTCCTGTCAAATATATATATATATAGTTATATATATATAAAATGAATATAGATTTTATATATCATGGGTGACTCCAGCACTCAGGCTGTTCAGGCGTAACCTGAATATAAATTTAGTAAAGTGAATGTGTATTTGCAAGCTGATTTAATTTCTGCCAACACTGACTTCAATTATGTAATTGTAGCCAATAACTTGGGCTCCTTTTATTGAGCCTGGTCGCAGTTCATCTATTTTCGTTCAGTATCTGGTAGTCATCTTTGAGGTGCCCTGTGTCAAAAAATATCATTCATAGCAGACGTTCTCTCAATATTGTTCACACGCACCTCACTCGGGCTCAGAAGTTACAACCTGAGCTGTTATCTGTAATCGTAATAATTGAAAGTAATTCAAATTCAATGTTTTCTTGAAACAATAAATTTCTATAGAGATTTGAATTCCAATCTATGAAAAGTTTCCATCCTACAATATTCTTAAAAGAATGAAAAAGACATAAACAAGTAAAGTAGAAATAGAAGGTGACCAGTTCATCAATTACCATGGTGAAACAGATATATTCACACGTGCACACACACACACATAGTCGTTAGATTGTGGCAATGCCTTGAGGAATTTTAGTTGAAATAGTCAAAGCCTGTACTTATTTTCTTTTTAAGCCTCATACTTATTTCATTGGTCTCTTTCACTGAATCTTTTGCTGAACTGCTAAGTTATGAGGACATAAACACACCAACATCAGTTATCAAACAGCAGTGGGAGACAAACACATACACACACACACACACACACACACACGTGACAGGCTTCTTTCAGTTTCCACCTACTGAATCCACACAACGCCTTGATCAACCCGAGGCTTTAGTAGAAAACATCTGCCCAAGGTGCTATACAGTGGGACTGAACCCAGAGCCATGTGGTTTGGAAACAAACATCACATCACACAACCACACCCGTGTTAAGCTAAATCGTATATTTTCTCTCTTTTGCTTTATAGAATACATCTGATGTAGACTGTATATTTTTGTTCTTTAAATATCGAATTATCCATAACTGGAGACATTCTATGTAGTTCCTTGCACCCAGCTTATCATTAATAGTATCTTATAAGGAGGCAAGCTGACAGAATCATTATCACCCCAAGCATAATGCTTAGCAGCATTTTGTTCATCTTTACATTCTGAAGTTCAAATTCAACTGGGGCCAACTTTAACTTTCATCCTTTTGAGGTTGATAAAATAAGTGCTAGTTGAACAATGGGATTGATGTAATTGTCTTAACCCTCCCCCAAAATTGCTGGCCTTGTGCCAAAATTTGAAGCCATTATTACTATTAACTTAATGTCATCATTGTGGCTGTGGTTTGGTTTCAGTGTTTCTGCACCTGATACCTCCATGTAAGCCTGAATTTAGTGATTTTTGTAGATTTATGTTTTATAGCTTGAGGCCTGTTTTCACTACTAATGTAAACTCACCGAGGAAATGATAGTAATTTTGCAGTTAGTTTGCCTAAAGCATGTAGATTAACACACTTTGTTTAGAACAATTATATGTCTAAGAGAATTCAGTGAATAGTTCAACATATTCCATCTCTTCTCATTCTGTCTCCACTTCATAAAGAATATATATCCCATATCACTATCATTTCTTCAGTACAACAATAATTGCTTATACATCAAAAGGAAGATTTTGGTTTAGTCAGTTCGTTTGGTATCAGTCAATTGCAAAGTCTGTCTCCGATTCCAGTAAATAATAGCCTGTTTTTATTCTATCAATTTAACCATGACCTAACTGCTGACTATAACTGCCAAGAAAAGTAGTTGAACAAAGATTACTCTTTCTTTACGTATATATCTATCTATATCGTAGGCATCTCAGTGGGTGCAGCTTCACCAGGCAGGGAAGTTTGTATGCTTGTATTTCCCAGGTGTCGGGTTGATTTCAAAGCTCTTCAGTGAGGCTTTGAGTGTATCCATGAAGCACTTTTTCTGTCTACCCTGCGTGCACTTTGCTTACACCTGTTCATTGTAAAACAGCCTCTTGGGGAGTCACGTATCAGGCATTGAAACAAGGTAGCCTGCTCACCAGACTTGCACTCTCCTCAGCAGTGTATAAATGCTTAGCAGCTCAGCTCAAGAGAGGACCTCTCTGTCTGAGATCTTGTCTTGCCAGGTGATTTTCAATTATGCAAGTCCAGAGCTAACTCCTTGTCCTCAGTTCTAGCAGATCACTGGTGCCTGATCTGCAGCCAAACTGTCTGAGCAGACCGATTTGCCACAGCCAGATACACCGTACTCCATCTTCTTCTCCCATGTGATGTCCTTGATCATCAACAATGCTAGACAAACTACAACTACTATTACCACTACTACTGCCGTTGCTACTGCTGCTACTACTACTACTACTACTGATACTATCAATAATAATAATGTCTGTATGTGTATGAGTGTCTATACATATACATATAACAGGCTTCTTTCAGTTTCCACCTACCAAATCCATTTACAAGGTTTTGTTCTGCCGGGGACTATAGCAGAAGATACTTGTACAAGGGACTATATAGTTGGACTGAACCCAGAATTGTGTGGTTAGGAAGAAAATGTCTTACTACATAGCCACATCTGTGCCTATACACACACACTTACATGCATGCACACACATGCACGCATGCACACATACACAAAGCCATTTAGATCAGATCTCTAATGTGTGCAGCACACCACTGACTCATAAACATGACTATGCATTAGACTCAAGGGATTTGATAGTGCTCGTTATCACTTATCCTTCAGTCTTCTATTATAATCACTTTTGTTTAGCACCTTTGCATCTTTGAGAACAATTTCTGTTCAACATTTGTGAAAGGCTAATTTTATGTAAGATGCTTATGTAAGTCACTTTCACTCATTGTCTGTTTCTATCTAAGAAACAGCCCGCTTTCAACAGCATGTCATTGTTTCAAACCTCTATTGAACAGTTCCAACATTTCTCTAATCATCCGAGCAACAGCATCATTACTGCAGTGGTGGTAGTAGTAGTAGTGGTGGCACTGGTGATGGTGGTGGTGGTGGTGGTGGTGGTGGTGGTGGTGTTTGGGGGTAGCAATGTTGCTGTTGTCTAGCAAGTACTTTGTGCCCATAGATGTTGTTGATTCAATGCATTTATTCATCTGATATCTAATATGAAATAAGGCATGAACATTGGCACAGGTGTGGCTGTGTGGTAAGATGTTTGCTTCCCAACTGCATGGTTCTTGGTTCAGTCCCACTACATGGCGCCTTGGACAAGTGTCTTCTATATAAAACCCAGTACTTTGCGTCTGGATTTTGGTAGATGGAAACTGAAAGAAGCCCATAGTTGTATGTGTGTGTGTGTCTAAATCTATGTATGTGTGCCTTTGTGTTTTTGCTTGTCCCTCACCACTGCTTCACAACTGTAACTTAGTGGTTCAGCAAAAAGAGACTGATAAAATAAATATCAGACCTAGAAAAAAAAACCTGTGTACTGGTGTTCATATGCTTGACTAAACCCTTCAAGGTGGTACTGAAATCTATCAAAGTATATGTCAATGTCACTGTCGTCGCCTTTACCGTCGGCATTGTATCCGTCAGTTTATGTCCACTTTTCTATGCTTGCATGGATCAGATGAAATTTGTTGTAGTAGATTTTCTATGGCTGGATGCCCTTCCTGTACTAACTGTCATCTGTTTCAAGGAAGGTAATTTTACCTTGTGACTGAAAAGTTTCGATGGAAGCTTGCCAAAAAACACTGCTTTTATGAATGTGATACTCATTTACAGCCATCGAGACAAAGAGACATTAACACACACACACACACACACATGTATATATGCACATATATCATTTAATGTACACAGTATAAAGATATGAGCTACGAATAGTTTCTTGCCTTGGAGACATGGGTCTAAGCAGGTTTTTATGATATGCTCTGTCTTCAAGCAATCTCCGGGCTCTGAGCACATAGTCTATTCAGTTTGCATTTCAGGATGCAAGTACATGAGAAATCGCATGCAAAAAAAAATGACAAGGAAGTTGTTTCTATTCACCTTTCCATTTTTTCTCTCTTGATTTCTCTTGTACCAGCATTATATATGTATGTGTATATATATATATATATATATATATATATATATATATATATATATATATATATATATATATATATATATATGATGTTTCTGTCTACCAAATCTACTAACAGTGTATTGGTTGACCTGGAGCTATAGTTGAAAACACTTGGCCATGGTGTCACACAGTGTGACTAAACTTGCGATCCAAAACCATGTGGTTGAGAAGCAAACTTCTTACCACATAGCTATGCTGCATTTGAAAAGAAAAAAAAATGAAAAAGAAAATTATTAAGGTTAGAATGTTTAACTAGGGTTATATTGAAACTCAGCCATACAATATATTACATCAGTATCTTACATCAATCTCAAGAATTATGAAACAAAAAACCTCACAATTAAAAATCATTAAAAAATTTCTTCACTCTTTAATATCTAAAATTCAGTGATGATAATTTTTTGGGGGTCTGTTAACCTAATTTTTACAATATTTATACTGTGTTTCAATTGTCATCAAGTGTCTTATTCCTGAGTGTGTTCATTGTCCGATTCAAACAAAAGATAATAGCTTTTGTTATCTCGTAAACCACTAAACCATGTATTAATACAATTATTATTGTAACTCAATTATTTAAATTTAATTTTTCAAGTAATGGCAGCCATGTTGAGTCGATGTCTGTGTTGAACTTCACTGTTTGGGTTATCAGCAACTAACTACTATATGAACTACTTCTTTGATTTGTTGTTTTTATTTATATATACTAGTAGTCTCTCACGCACGCACACACACACACACGAGCATTCACACACACACACATATTTATA
>NC_068997.1:19816905-19818845 GCF_001194135.2 Octopus bimaculoides
TATATATATATATATATATATATATATATATATATATATATATGAGTGTGTATGTGTCTGTATTTTTCCCCCCAACATCACTTGACAACCAATGCTGGTGTGTTTACGTCTGCGTAACTTGGCGGTTCGGGAAAAAAAGCTGATAGAAGAAGTACTAGGCTTACAAAGAATAAGCCCTGGGGTCGATTTGCTTGGCTAAAGGCAGTGCTCCAGCATGGCTGCAATCAAATGACTGAAATGAATAAAAGAATAACAAAATATATATGCTTGTGTAAATGTATATATGTGTATATATGCTTGTGTATGTATTTATATATATGTGTGTGTGTGTATATGAAGGTATATATTTTTATACATATATGTACAGATATATATAAATACATGTTTATATATATATATATTTATATGCATTCAAAATACATTATTAGATACATAGATATATGTAATGCATTATTAGATACATAGATATATATAATGCTTGCCTCACCTTGTCAGGTGTTAGCAATTATACTCAATACTCATGTATAAGTATATACATGTGCTTATGAGAATGTCAACATAGTCTATAGTGGCACATATAATATATAGTATAAACATTCAAATATAGTACAAACATTCAAATAACGTCTCTATCTTTCTAAATCCTGCTGCATTTCACTTGAAAATTTTGGTCTTTGAAAATCGTCTTGCTGTATAAGTCAACCATTCATATTTGGCTGTAAATTTTGGCCTGAAAAGTTTGCTTTATATACTAGAAAATACAGTATTAAATAGTAAGTTATTTACCTGTGGGTTTTTCCACCAATTCCCACTGATAAGCTACTTATCGAAATGCGAATTATCTTACTCTGAAGAACTATATCTCATCTGGTCTTAAATTTTAACTATTTTTAACTCTACTTCCCATGAGAGTGATCTCCCTTGTTTTATATTAACATAATACCAACATGATATTTGTACTGACCAATCAGAAGATTATGTTCCACCCACCACGCTGCTTCTTGTGTTCCTGGTCAAAATGATTGGCTGAAGATATAGACATGTATTATACCCTAATGAAACTGGCAGTTTCACCCAGTTTGATTTAGGCTACCAGAGCTGATACATACAGCATACACACACATACACACACACATATGTATGTATATTTCTATGTATATCTATGCCTTTGTATGTATATATATATATATATATATATATATATATATATATATATATATATATTCATAGGTAATTACGTAAGATGATGCTCATCAGAATGCCTGGTATACATACATACATACATACATATATACACACACACACACGTACATGCATACAGATCTAAACACATATATATACATATAGACTTAAGTATTTATATATATATATATATATGGATGTATGGATATATTAAGCTTCTATCCATGAATGCATACTTGTGTATGTTTGTGTGTATATATATACATATATATACACACACACACATGTATACACATACATATATATGCGTATACATATCCATGCATGCACACACAAAATGGCAGACTGACATAAGCACATGCATACATACGTATAAGCGAACTACAGTACTCTCCTATATAAACTTAAGTATTCATACACACTTTCTTGTGTGAGCTGTGTTAAGTTAAAACTTACTTGAGATGCCAATCTATATTTAATAGTTCTGCATATAATAGCAAAAAACAAAAAGAAAAAGAAATCTACAGCAAAACATCCTGTATGTTGAAGCAAAAGAACTGCCGTGTCATATTTATACATTTAATCCTTGCGGATTTAAAAAACTTACTCCTCTCATACCTCTTACTGCAATGAAATCAGATTAGATTTTTAAATACAGGGCCTCAGGACAATGGGCTTGTCCCTCTGTATGAGATAAGCCCCTCCCTGTTGCATAAAGAGAAGGAAAGAGAAAATGATACATGCATACATACATATAT
>NC_068997.1:19819283-19824140 GCF_001194135.2 Octopus bimaculoides
ATATACGTATATATATCTATATAGACATATAAGTATATTTATTTATTTATTTATGTGTTTCAGCCAAGTGGCTGCGGTCATGCTGGTGCAGATAAATATATACATATATATATATATATATATATATATATATATATAGATAGATAGATAGATATAGATATACATATGTGTATGTATATATGTGTATGTATATATATATATGATACTAGTGTGTGTGTAGCTATGTGTATGTGTGGTTGTGTTTGATAGCATGAATATGTATTTACACACACACAACACATATTTAAACAGAGATATACAGATAATGTATTCAATGCACATTTATTGATTTCCTTGCATACCTATTTACTCTCCGAAATCCTCATGGATCCTATCTTCTAGACATCCACTTTTGACATAGCTGGCTTTATGAGCAAAAATGATCAAACTGTACAAACAATGATACGCAAACTTGTGAACATCTGATGTCACACATATGTACATACACGTATACTCCTGTTCTGTTCTTACGTTTGCTGGTACACACAAGGCAAAATTTATATTTGTGCTTATAAGTGCTTGAACTTTTGGCTTTCATTATTGTGTGTCTTTACCCGACTTATTGTTGCTTGATATCCCCTCTTTTGTTGTAGATCACCTGAGCACTGTATACATTAAGCTTCTTCTTCTTCTTCTTCTTCTTCTTCTTCTTCTTCTTCTTCTTCTTCTTCTTCTTCTTCTTCTTCTTCTTCTTCTTCTTCTTCTTCTCATCCTCATCTCATCCTCATCCTCCTCATCATCATAATCATCATCATTTCATTGTTGTCATTGTTGCTGTTGCTGCTGCTAGATTTGCTCTCTTGTTGCTGTTGTTAAAACAACAAAGCTGGCAGAGTCATTAGTGAATTAGACAAAATGCTTAGTGGCATTTCATCTATCTCTATATTCTGAGTTCAAATTCCACCGAGGTCAACTTTGCCTTTCATCCTTTTGGTGGGGAAATGAAATAAGTATCAGTTGCATACTAGGTCAATATAATTGCCTAGCCCCTTCCTACGGAATTTCAGGCCTTGTGGCTGTAGAAGAAAGGATTATTATTATTATTATTATTGTTGTTGTTGTTGTATTAAAACTCACAGCTTATATTGGTGTGTTGCCAGTACCGCTTGACTGGCCTTTGTGCCCGTGGCACGTAAAAGCACCCACTACACTCTTGGAGTGGTTGGCGTTAGGAAGGGCACCCAGCTGTAGAGACTCTGCCAAATCAGATTGGAGCCTGGTGTAGCCATCTGGTTCACCAGTCGTCAGTCAAATCGTCCAACCCATCCTAGCATGGAAGATGGACATTAAACAATGATGATGATGATGATGATGATAACAGAGTTATTTATTCTGAGATATTCTATACAGCACTTTAGTTTTTATACTTCTTCCCTAGGAAATAACGCCCATTAAATGAAGTCCATAACCCAGTTTTTAATTCTTTTTTGAAGATAGTTGATTCCACTTTTGCTGCTAATCTCTACAGATTTACCAAATTTTCTCTCTACATTTATTTTCTTGAACCTGAGTCAAAAATCAATATATGAGATTGGGAGAAACTGTTGAATTCTCGAGAAAATTCCTTGTGGTATTTGATTGCATTTCTTTACTTTCTGAATTAAAAATCCTACTGAAGTGATTTTTGCTTCTCTTCTTCCATCCAGAGATAAAATGAATGAATGCCAGTTAAGTCCTGGGGTTGATTAAATTAACTATATCCTCTTGTGCAAAAAGTTAGATAGCATCCTCACCACCACCACCACCACCATCAACAACAACAACAACACAATTCCGCCCATGTCAACTTTGCCTTTCATCCATCTGTGGTTAGTAAAATAAAGGCGACTAGTTAAGTACTGGGATTGATTTAATCAGCCGTTCTCGTCATTCAAATTTCAGGCCTTGTGTCTATGAGTGGAACAATTTTTAAATTGTTAGATCATTACAGGGGAAAGGTGACAAGAGAAAATGCCTTATGGTATTTGTCTCAACTCATGACATTTTGAGTTCAAATCCTGCTAAGGTTAATCCTGTTTCCTGCAATACATACATCGAAAGCAAAATATTTTTTCATGGGCCCTTAAAATTCTATTGTGGATTCCCAACTTTCTAGTTTGTTGCATGTACTCCTCCCCACAAAAAAAATCTTATATGGACCCCAGCTCAAAACCATTGCTATAACACAGAGTAGGTAGTCAAATTGATCAAACAGCTGAAATACTCATAGTTACAACTGATGGAAGATCCATATGTTTAATCATTCTCATACAGCCTTGATCATATAATCCTTATAATTTGTCATGTAATTACTCTGTCTTTGACATGATGTGAGATTGAGTCTAAGTAGTTCTCTCAAGATAAATAGACTATAAAACCTTAGGATCCATGTATAGTCTTCCTTGTCCATTGACATCACAAGGTCTTCAGATCTGTTGTTCCTTCTTCTCTCAGTCCACCCCTTTTCTGTCTAGAGCCACTGGAAGAAAAGTAATTATTTATTTTCCATTTGACAGGAACCTATTTAGATTTGTATTTCTCTATTTCAGATTAATTTCATTGAGAGAATATCCACTTATAATGATGATTGCTATCAAAGAATTTCTCTCCATATTATGTTTCCTCATTTTCACTTTCATAAAAAGCCAGACAGAATATTTGGTGGGTGTGTGTTCAAATCATAGATGTTTTATACTTGGAATTGGTTAAAGTTATTGGAAAGAGCTCTAAAGAAAATGTTCAAATGAATAAAGTAATAGATCTACAATCAATATTTTTTTGGTCTGTGATCTTTACCTTTGATCTGTGACCTTCATTCTTCATCCTTTGATCATCTTCAGATGTTATAAATATATTTGTTTATAAGCCATCACTTTTGTTACAAATTGAAAGATGTTTTTTTTAAATCCTCATCTACAGACTTAATATTTATTATGAAATACTTGTTTACCAGTGAATTTCTTTTTCCTTTTGTCATTAATTTGACTTGATGTAACCAAATGGAAGAATATAGTGTAGTCTGAATGTGGACTATCAAAAATATTTTCTTTCTAACTTGAAAGAAAAATAGATTCATGAACTTAACATTTTTTACTTATTTCTTGAATTAATGAATAGTTAATAACTTTCTAACTTTAGGAAAATAAGGTGCAACTATTTATATTAAAGTTAAAATATTTGGTTTAGAGATATTTCAAGAAGTGACAATTCATCTTGTACCCTAATCTGAATATGGTAATGTTCAATATGTGTCAAAGAATGGTGAATGAAGAGTGGTGAATGATGAAATGGATTCTAAAGAGATAGAAGTCACAGAATAACAGACGCTTGGTGTAATGTTTGAATATGCATCAGTTGATCTAAATAGTTTGAGATTAACCAAAAAGGCATTCAAATATTTCATGAGAGGTTTCACTGGAACTATAATTACTGTTAGAAAACAGTGCCTTGTTCACCAAATTATTGGAAGATTCTTGGCATGTGAGATATAAAAACATAACAACTTTAAAATGAATATACTTCTGTATTGTAATGCATATATTTTACGACTTTCGCTGTGTCAGAATTTGCAATTTTTATGACTTAGGATATCTTAGTGTTTGTAAATCTAATGCTCTTGTAATCTGTAAGAATGTTTCCAATCTTAAGATCTTGGACCTGTCAGAAGTTGAAAAAATGTAAGGATGTCGTATCTGTCAGAATTTGAAATCTTTATGATTCTTGCAAACTTTAATGTTAGATTCCTTATGTAGTTCTCATGTGAAATATACTGTTCATGTCTTATAGCTTTCCAAAGCAACAAAGCTTTTAGCCAGATTACTTATGTCATTCAGAAACTCTGCTGTGTGATACAATCATAATATTTTATTCTATTACATAAGCACATCATTGCTGTGTCCTTTACGGCTTTCCTCTTTAATTCATTATTTATTTACTTACTCATTTATTTTATGTTACTTTTTTTCTGAACAATAGCATTGTTTGATATAGGTTTCCAATGAACCAATCACTGGCTCATTGTAGTTCTGATGGCAATGGTAACAAGAAAGTATCACTGGTTTCCAGCTTCCTGCCAATTTACATTACCAAAACATATATACACTTTGGAAGGCACAGGGCTCAGTGGTTTAGCACATCAGACTCACAATCACGAGGTAGTTAATTCGATTCCCAGACTGGGCTGTGTGTTGCGATTGGATTCGGTAGACTGAAACTCAAAGAAGTCCATTGTGTATATGTATATATATTTATGTGTGTGTGTCTTTCTGTCTGTGTTTGTCCCTGCCAACATTGCTTGACAACTGATGTTAGTGTGGTTATGTCCCTGATACTTAGTGGTTCAGCAAAAGAGAACAATAGAATAAGTACTAGGTTTACAAAGAATAAGTCCTGGGGTCAATTTCTTCAACTAAAGGCAGTGCTCCAGCATGGCTGCAGTGAAATGACAGAAACATGTAAAAGAGTAAAAGAGAGTATATATATTTAAATATTATTATGTAGTATATCTTTTACTTCTTCCAGTCATTGGATTGCAGCCATTTTGGAGCATTTGCCTTGAAGGGTTTTTGTTAGACATTTTGACCCCAGTATTTATTTTTTTGTAAAGTCTGGTACTTATTCTATCATGTATATATACATATATCTATATACAATGGGCTTCTATCAATTTCCGTCTACCAAATCCACTCACAAGGCTCTGGTCGGCCTGAGGCTATAGTAGGAGACACTTGCCCAAGGTGCCATGGAGTGGTACTGAACCCAGAAGTATGTGGTTGGGAAGCAAACTTCTTACAAAACATACACTCCTGCACCTATATATATATATATATATATATATAT
>NC_068997.1:19824763-19825792 GCF_001194135.2 Octopus bimaculoides
ATATATATATATATATATATATATATATATGCTGGGCTTCTTTCAGTTTCCATTTACCTGTTTCTCTCAAAACTTGTAAGGATTTTGGTCAGTATGGACGTATAGCAGAAGACACTAACCCAAAGTGACTCACAGTTGGACTGACCTTGCCACCCTGTGGTTCAGAAGCAAACTTCTTAGCCACACAGCCAATCATGTGCCCCGCACGTGCGCACACACACACACACACACACACACACACACACACACACTAACATACGGTAATTGTACAGAATTAATATATTTAGTCTCATAATAGCCAATTCACGTTACCGAATGGTTTCATGTTAAAAGACCTTCCTAGTGCTAAACGCAAATTAACTTTCACAGACATGGCTGAAAGGAGTTTCAAGCTACTCTTTGTAAATCAGAAACAAAACAAAACAGAGCTTAAGCTATAAATCTCCACTTCAGTCACGTCTAATGACTGCTAGTTCATCTTTCCACACATGGAAGATGTTTTAACATGAAACCTTTCAGTATTGGGAATCGGCTGTTATGAGGCTAAACTTAAAATACTTGATAAAATTCCCACTATATTACTTAATATATGAATGCCTGTTTTTGTAACATGAAAGCTTACTGGATGACTATGTATATGTATGTCTCCCTCATTCACTTTCTCTCTCTCTCTCATAAATATACACACACACACACACACACACACACACACACACACACATAAATAGATAGATAGATATATTCATACATATGCACATGCACGCATACACACATGTGTATGTATATATGTATACATAAATAAATATGTATATTTATATATGTACATGTGTGTATATAATATATATATGTATGTATGTATATGTGTGGCGGAAGTTACTCTCATATGCCTGTCATATTGCTAATTAAATATATGCTGCAATTATATTTACTTGGTTTGTATTGTATATGCGCATGTATTTGTGTGTATGTTTGTGTACTTATTTACCTACAAGTATATATATATATATATATATATATATATATATATAT
>NC_068997.1:19829504-19841106 GCF_001194135.2 Octopus bimaculoides
CATACACACATACACACACACACATACATTCACACATACATACATACATACATTCATACATACATGCATACATACATACATTCACACATACATGCATACATACACATACAGACATACATACACACATACACACAAACACATACATACACACATACATACATACATACATACATTCATACATACATGCATACATACATACATTCACACATACATGCATACATACACATACAAACATACATACACACATACACACACATACATACACACATACATACATACATACATACATTCATACATACATACATAAATACATACATGTCTGGAGTAAATTATGGCCGAACTTGGAATCTTGGGGAGAGAAAGAAAAATCCTTAATTCATCTGCTACAAATGATCACAATATCTGGGACTATAAAAATCTGAAAGGCCTTATGATTTAAAGGATGAGGGTTAAAAGAAGATGCTTTTTTTTTTCAAAACCTTGCTAAAATTAATAAGAAAGAGAAGAGACACATACATGTGTGTGTGTGTGTGTGTGTGTGTGTGTGTGTGTGTACATGATAGGCTCTCTACACAGCTTTTGTCTACCTAATTCATTCACAAGATATTGGTCAGTCTGGCTATAGTAGAAGAAGATACTTGCCCAAGGTGCTGAAACCAAATTGATTCCGAAACCAAATTGAGTTTGTTAACCCCACAGCCATCTCTGTATATGTGTCTATTTGGTGATTATTTGCTTAGACTAGAGACACCTGTTTGAAATTTTTATGGAAATTAATAGAGGAAATGACTTATAAAATGAAATTACACAAGACTGTGATGTGTTATAAGTCATGTTTTCCACTCAGTGTTACAAAGATCTGTGTAAAAAGTAGTAAATATAGAACTTGGTTTAACCCTCCAAATGCAGAATTAAATTTCATGATTATTCTTGTAATGAAGTTAAATATCTACCAAAAAAATAGAGTTGGTATTTTCTGCAAATCAGGCGCAGGACTGACTGTGTGGTAAGTAGCTTGCTTACCAACCACATGGTTCTGTGTTCAGTCCCACTGCGTGGTACCTTGGGCAAGTGTCTTCTACTATAGCCTCGGGCCGACCAAAACCTTGTGAGTGGATTTGGTAGACGGAAACTGAAAAGAAGCCTTTCTCACCACTTTGTCCCACATCTTGGGTCAACCCCCTTCCACATATTCCTTCTACAATTAGAGATCAGCACCCCTTGATGCAACTGCCTTCAGGGTTAAATATTTTATTTTGCGGAAAAATTACACCCTCCTCCTTCTCTAAGCACTTAACACCTGTATAGTACCCACATATAAATCTTTAATGCCACCAAGGGGTGCTTCTGTCCATGTTAAGAACTGTTGATCTAGATGTAAAACAGAATCTTGGTGGCAGGATGTTGAATTTGATTGGGTGAGTATTTTGGTAGCTTTCAGTTAAGATGCCATTTCTAAGATTATAACCATTCTGGTGATTATCAGGAATAAATGGACAAGAAACTTGATAATCATGGTCATGTTATTAATAATCTGACACTTTATTTAGTTTCTCTTTATCTAATATTTATTTTGAAATTTCTTTCTTTCTTATTTTTCTTTCTTACTTTCTTTCTTTCTGTCTTTATTTATTTATTTATTTATTTCCCCAATGATTCTTCTTTTAATTGTCTCCGTTCTTTTGTTACCTCAATCTTATGTAAAATAATATGTCTTGCTTCTGCTCTGACATGCTTACAAGATAATGATACACTAAATCTAACCAACAATAGTTTATATTTCTATTCATTGTACTCTCTCTCCCTCTCTTTTTCTCTCTCAATTCCTTTTTGTGTTTGCACAATCTTTTAGATAAGAATTGTTTTTCAGTACCATAAAGAAGTTATTTTACTCAGCATCTCTCATCCTAAGTTTATACAGTCAAACTCAATATCTTAAACTCAATATCTTTCATTTGTGTGTGTTTATTTGCGTTTTAAATTTATTCTGTTTGATATCAATAATTCTAAATTTGGCTCCAAAACCAAACAATTTAGTACTTGTGATAATTTGTAGTGTTTTTTCAGTACATTCTTAATTTTATAGAAAACCAATCAATGAACCTATTTGTTTGTTAGTCAATAGATAGAAAACTTTGCTTCAGAAATTGTACTCTATACATTGACAAGGTACATTAGCTGACTTGTCCCAATCTTATAATCAATAGGAACTATTTAATTGATTGACAAAGCCTTTCATGTCCATCATTTATTTTACATTTAAACTATTATTTTCTCAATTAGTCTTTAATGACAAGAAATAAATTGGTTACAGGAGCTATAGTGGCCAAGAAATGATGGGGCTTGGCTTCTGAGAAAAAGAGACAGAGAGGTCTTTTGTTACAAACAGAGTTAATAGCTTTCTGAACTTTTTCCACCTGATTCTTATTCTAGCAACTATGCTTTAAGAGCATTCTCGTCCACTGCTAATTAGGTCACCTAGGTAACAAAAACTATCTACTATTTCTAAGGATCCTTCTGGGTATTCAAGAAAATCTGTTTCCTATGTGCTCTTATTGTGCATTGTTCCTTTGTATCTGCCATACACAAAGCTAATGAGGAACAGATTCAAATTTTGTTATCAACATTGTATTGTATCTTAGGCAAAGATAGCTAACTACGTCACCCTTCTTTCATGGTTGAAAGAATCTCATAAAAAAATTTTTCTAAATGCATTCTGCTCTAAAAAAAGTACCATATTTTCTGGCATTTAAGTTGAATCTTTCAGACCAAAACTTACAACCCTAAAAAGGTAAGTTAACTTACACACCAAGTCGGTTTTCGAGGATCCAAAATTTCCTGTGAAATACATCAGGAATTGGAAAGATAGTGATGTTTGAATGTTTACATTACATACAACATTGACTTGTAGGCCAGAAAATATGGTAAAGTAAAATTAGAAGGCATATTGTAAAAGGTAGTCTAAAATCTCTTTCCCTTTTATGGATAATGTCAATCTTTGAATTTATTCCCAGTAAAAGTCATTTCTTCTCTATTCATCACATAGCCATATTTGATTGCTAGGAAACAGCTGAAGATTTCATTTTCATGTAATGGTACTGTAGAAAAAATATCTGGAGTTGTTTCCATTGCTGTTTCCAGTCCTATGAAAAGACTTTGACTCAATGCTACATTTTAAAATACTTCTGCTTACGCCAGTAGCCCATTTTACTATTTTGTGTATATTCATAGCAACATGAACTTGCAGTAGATAATCCCCATTGAGATTCAAATCTAAATGTTTAAGTCCTAAAGCCAAACCATTAACGAATAACATTACTATAAGTGGTAATATTCACTGACAGGGGTTGCTACAAGTGATATGAATGTATAACAATGATAAGCCTCAACAACGGTGAAATCTGCCTCTCTTGTGATCACTTCTGGGGTACCTTTGTTTCACCTAGTTCTGAAGTATATCATGTTTTTAGCACTAAACATCTTTTAAAGGATTTTTCCTAAATGAAAAACTGCAGCTTCTGACTTTTAAATAACTCACAAATATCTAGTATGTTGTAATGTAAATGTTTTTATTATAGAGCCTCTGCCATGATGTAATTCTAATTTTTTCTGCTTATGCAGCACTATTGTAAACCAGAAGATAGTTTACACACCGTCTTTATATACTTCAGACTAGCAGGTTCACTATTTTTTCAGAAGTAACACAAGTATGCATCATTGATCATCTGCAACTACAATGAAATACATATCTGTTGCTATTGTGGTTACTACTGGAGTGATTTTGTTTCACCTAACTCTGAAGTATATTATGTTTTTTAACACTTTACATCTTTAAAGTGATTTTTCCAAGATGAAAAACACTGCAACTTAAACAACACACATTTGTTAAGTATGTTGTATTGATAAAGTTCTCTATTTGGTAATATCAGCTTGTGGTAAGTGTGCTATTTTAAAGAAAAAAATTTATTTTTTATGTCTAAATGCTTACTAGGATTTCTTGGAAGGGCTTACAAAATCCTTGAAATTCAGCTCTTTGTGGGGATATTTATTTTGAATGGCAGCTGGAAGTTACGTGTCTCCAGACTCACTTTTGATAAGATAATTTTAATCCCCCAACATCCTCACCAGGAAATTATTGCTGCCATAACCATGTATTTTTTTATTATTTATTTTTATACACTCAATTAGGTGCTAACTGCTCTCAGCAAGATCATTATCAAGAACATTCATTCAGGTCTTTCCTCTGCCATTCTTCTACATTCTCCATATGATAGTTTACTCCAGTCCTTGATATTATCAAATGAGTTTATTCCAGGTCTTCCTCTCAAGCATTTGCTATTTATCTTTCCTTCTAGTAATAATATTTGTATACCTTGTGCTCTTATTATGTGATCAAAGTGCTCTAGCTTCCTTGTTTTTAATAGTTGTGAGTAATGGTCTTTATCTGTTTGCTAGTTGTAGCACTTAAATTATATTTCTAAAATATATAAGGAAAATATGGTGGGCCAGCAGAATCATTAGCTCACCAGACAAAATGCTTTGCAATGTTTCATCCATCTTTATGTTCTGAGTTCATATTCCGTCAAGGTCAACTTTGCCTTTCATCCTTTCGATTGATGTAATTGACTTAGCCTGTCCCCCAAACCCGCTGGCCATTTACCAAAATTTAAAGCCAATAATATTTAAGAAAATTTTCAGCTGTCACTCCGTGACAATTTATTTCTGGAAACATACGTAACTTGAATAATTTTTCTCTTGCAACAAGTTAACATGAGACCTGTCTAGAAATTCTTCTATTATTGAGGATTGAATGTTTTATCCTTGGACATTTTATAGTGACAGGTTGTGCACTGTTAGCCTCTCGCCCAAGTGTGTGGTACTCTTTCGAATCAGTCTTTCAAATTGTTGTCTCATTCCCTTTCACCTCAATTTTACCTTCCAGTTTACTCTCACTTTTCTTCTTCTTTACAATTCGTTTTTTGCCTCCCTCTCTCACTCAGTTTGTCTCTCCTACTACTTCCTATCTATGTATGAAGTTCATTTTGCCTTGTGTTCCCTATCAGTTGCAGCCATTTTCTAAAAAAAAAAAAAAAAAGAGTATAAAAACCTGCTGTCTTTCTTTCTTTATTTCTTGTGCTCAGAGTAGAAAGAATATTCCTATCTATACACAAGGCCTGAAATTTTGGGAAGCAGGCTAATCGGGTACATTAAGTGCTGATACTCAAATGGTACTTATTTTCTTTGACTTCAAAAGACTGAAAGACAAAGATGACCTCAGCAGAATTTTGAACTCAGATCATAAAGATGGAAAAAATACCACTAAGCATTTTGTTCAACATGCTAACAATTCTGTCAACAACAATAAAAAAAAAACAACAATAATAATGCTTTCTATTATAGATGCAAAGTCTGAAGCATTTGGTGGGGCAGGATGGGGTCGGGTGGGGTAAGTTAATTATATCAACCCAGTCCTTAACTGGTATTTATTTCATCGACTACAAAGGCAAAGTCAACCTCAATGGAATTTGACTAGGAACATAAAACTGGAAGAAAGGCCATGAAAGCATTTTGTCCGACATGCTAATGATTCTGCCAGCTTGCTACCTTAATGATAGCAGCAGCAGCAGTAGTAGTAGTAGTAGTAGTAGTATACATAAAACAAATCCGAATGTAAACACTATTTTGTTAGTAGTTGAGTTGATACACTTGAAGATGAGTATAGGAAACACTTAACAGAGAAACTGTTAGAGTGTTGCAAGCTAAGGTAACCATATTCTGAATAGGGTTTTTGTTCTTGTTTTCCCATTTCATGTAATGCTATATCTACAATCATCTTCTGGAAAAACTATAAAATGTAAGACAATACGGTGAAACTACAAACAACCACTGGCTGTAGTAAAACACTATATATATTCAGTAACTGTACTAAAAAGCATATAGCCATTGATTGAAGTCAAAAGAAAAATTATTAATGTGTAGCCGCAAGCTGGCTAAAAGACAGGAACAAGTGGTTACGCCAGTGGTTATAGTGATAATAAGATACAATCAGTACTTGCTGCAAAGAAAATCTCTTTAACTATTGGCTCATCATCATCATCACATAACATCCGTTATTCATGCTTGCATGGGTTGGATGGGTTGACAGGAACTGGCCAGCTGGAGGGCTGCACCAAACAACATAGGCTGCTTTGGCATGGTTTTTTTTTGTTGTTTTTTTTTGTACAACTGGATCCCCTTCATAACATCAATCACTTTACAGAGTGTACTTGTGGGGGTGGGGGTGCTTGTTATGCGACACCAGCACCTGTAGGGTTAGCAAGTAACTTGCAAGACAAAGACCCCCCCCCTACCGTACGATCAGGGGTCGGAAGTAGCATTGAAGGAGGTGGCTTTGTACCAGATGAGAGGTTAAAGCATAATAGAGGGATAAAAATAAAAAAATCTTGATATAAAGGAAATACTTAGCTACCCCCACCACCCCACCCCTTTGAAAAGGAAAGAAAAGGAAAATACTTGAAAAACTTATAGATACTGATAGTGGTGTGATATATGTGTGTTTATGTGTTGTGTCCATATATGTATGTGTGTGTGTGTGTGTGTGTGTGTGTACATATATATATATATATATATATATATATATATATATGCACACAGACGCACACACACACACATGTATGTATGTGATTATTGTTTTAATGTTCACTTTTCCATGGGTTAGACGAAGTTTATTGAAGCGAATTTTCTACAGCCGAATGCCCTACCTGTTGCCAACCTTTACCAGTTTCCAAGGCAGTTAATATTTCCTTATGGGCAGACATGTTTTCACACAATATTGGGAATGACTCGCATTCATTTTTACAACTTTCATGCAGGGTCAACACAAAGGAGTCACACTCATGCACGCACATATGCATAAGCACACATGCACACATAGAACCTGGTGGAGCCCTTGAACTTGTCTGTCCTTGTCAAAACATCCAACCCATGACAACATGGGAAAAAAAATTTAAACGATGTTGAAAATGATGATGGTGATGGTGATGGTGCAGATGCTGGTGAGCTTTTTTCAGTTTCTGTTGACTAAATCCACTCACAAGGCTTTGGTTGTCCTTGAGCTATGGTAGAAACCACCCAGTGGGTGGGACTGAACCTGAAACCATGCAATCAGGAAGCAAACTACTTAACCACATAGCCATGGCCACTGACTGCACTGACCAAAGAAAAATGCATAGCCGCAAACCATAGAGTAAAACTATAAACCATTTAGTCACAGGCTGTGTAGAACAGTCATTTAATCATTTACTAATACTGAAAAAAAAAACATACCATATAGCAGCTACTGTCTGTTATAAAAATCCATTTAATCACTGTCTGGCTTTATTCAAAAATTATGTAACCACTGGTTGTACTGAAAGGACGTTTATTAACTAACTGTTCTGAAAATCTATATAATCAGTAGCTGTGCTAAGAAAATTATTTAATTAGCAGCTGTACTGGAAAAGTTTGTAATGAGAAGCTGACGGTACTGAAAAACTATATTACAATGGGTCTGTGATCTTCAGATTTTGAGCCTTACAGAGGGGATGGCAAAGGGCGACTGACACAACTGGCAATCTGTTGTGTTTGAGAAGACCCCACCCAGCTGAGTAAAATCCATGGCCATGCTCCCTTCCGTCATCCATAACCTACCCATGCTCACCACTGCTGTTTCCCTGCCTTCTCTCCATTCTCCCTCATGTATCTACCTACCTACATGCACACAATATGTCTCTGTTAAATCCTTTCCTTTGCTACACACCCTCCATGGAGGCATGTGGCTTAGTTGTCAGGGTGTTGTTGGAGTTATGATCGTAAGATTACGGTTTTGATTTCTGAACTTGGAGACATGTTTGCTCTTGAGCAAAACACTTCATTTCACATTGCTCCACTCCACCCAGCAGGTAACAACAAGTAATCCTGCATCGAACTGGCATCCCCTTCAGGTAGGGAATATATATCCCATGAAACCAGGAAACCAGTATGACTCAAGAAGGTAACTTTACCTACCTTTACCAACATACCCACCTAATTATCCCCTTCCTCTTCCAGTGCCCACTCATTACATCTGTCTGACTCTGCTCCCACTCCTTTTGGAATCTTGTGAACTCACTCACTTATTCACCCCTTTCCAGTCCCCTGTCTACTTCACTATAAACACCACCCTATATCTTGGGTTTATGACTCCCCTGCCTCCTCTCTGTCACATCTTCACCATCTTTCTCTCTTCTCTCCTCATCTGAGGAAGCCATATCCCTGTTTTAAAGCAAGACACCTTTTCAGTCTCTCAATACTACTCCCCACCTCAGCTGACGGGTCTTGTCCTGCAAGATATTTGGTGAACTCATCGCTGCTGATGCCACATAAAATGCACCCTGTACGCTCTGTAAAGTGGTTGGTATTAGGAAGGGCATCCAGCCATAGAAACCATCCCAAGACAGACAATAGAGCTTGGTGCAGTCTTCTGTCTTTCCTGTTCCTGTCAAACTGTCCAACCCATGCCCGCATGAAAAATGGATGTTAAATGATGATGATGATGATGATGGTGATGATGATGATGATACTGGCTGTATAGAGAAACTGTATAAATAGCAGCTTTATTGAAAAACCATTTAGTCACTAGCTGGCTTTATTGGAAAAAAAGTTATAACCACAGGCTGACACTTGGTCAGCTTCAACTTTGACAGATTGATGTTTGGCGAGTAAAAAATGGTGAGAAGCAAAGAATATCTTTGAGAGAGAGAGAGACAAAATGATGGGAAGGGAAGAGGAAACACAAAGAGAGGAGTAGACACAAAGGGAGGAAGAGTTACAGAGAAGGGAGATGAAGATACAGAGGAGGGAGAAGGACTTACAGAGAAGGAAGGAGGAAACACAAAGGTGGTAGGAGGAAACATAGAAGAGGCAGGAAGTGAGAGAAGGGAGGAGGAAACTCAGAGAAGGCAAGAGAAGGAAACACAGAGAAAGGAGGGGTAGACGCAGTGTCTAATTAGTTATATGATTATAGTGTTCAACTTAGTTCCAAGAGTTGAGTCATTGTAAAGGCAAAATAGACAGGCAACATAGGTGTATCAAATGAGACGTAGATAAGGAGGGGTCATCATCATCATCATCATCATTAACATCATCATCATCATCATCATCATCATTTAACCACTATTTCTCATACTGGCATACGTTGGATGGCTTGACAAGACTGCATCAAGTTCTGATGTCAGATTTGGCATGATTTCTATGGCTGGATGTCCTTCCTAATACCAATCACTCTACAATATTTTCATGGACATTGTCCAGCTGAGCTCTCTTCTCCGGTTCCTCCTTTAAAAACTTATCAGCAATCAACAAGACTTGCATCGAGTCCTCATCAGTATACTGTGTGACCTCCTAAGTGTCGTAAAGCATTTTACAATGCCAATTTCTTCCCCCACACCTCTGAACTTTGGAATTCCCTTCCACAGTCTTGTTTTCCTCTTCAATATGACCTCCAGTCTTTTAAGTCTATTGTACATCGTCAGCTATTGACCTCTGTCTAGCGTCCATTCTATTCTAGTAGCTCTTACATTTTCAGTGGTCTAAGGACCTTCTAACGAGCGAATGCTTACAAAAAAAAAAAAAATTTTAAGTATCTACTAGGTGCTTCTTATGTGACACCAGAACTAGCGAGTCTGCTAAATCACTTGCAACACTAAAATAGGAAAAAGTACCCCACCTCACCTCTAACTGAGTCAGTAGCTATTTGAGAGATGGAGGGATGGTTTTATGCTGAGAAGCTAAAACATTGTCATCGTCATCATCGTCATCATCATCATTAACATCATCCCTATCATTATCATCATTTGACAACTTTTCCTCAGGTGGGCATACATTGGATGGTTTGATAAGACTGCATCAAGATCTAATGTTAGAGAAGCCAAAACATGATAGATGGACAAATGCAAGTGTCTTACAATAGAGGAGATACATAGCTATCTTGCATTATATATGGGTTTCAAAGTTTGATATCAGACCAGCAGGTTTGTGGGAGGGAGTAAGTGAATTAAATGGACCCCAGTGTTCAACTGGTACTTATTTTATTGACTCTGAAAGGATGAAAGGCAAAGTTGACCCCCGGTGGAATTTGAACTCAGAACGTAAAGATAGATGAAATGTTGCTTAGCATTTCACCTGGCATGCTAACAATTCTTATTTCTTTATTGCCCACAAGGGGCTAAACATAGAGGGGACAAACAAGGACAGACAAATGGGGTAAGTCGATTACATCGACCCCAGTGCATAACTGGTACTTAATTTATCGACCCCGAAAGGATGAAAGGCAAAGTCGGCCTCGGCGGAATTTGAACTCAGAACATAACGGCAGACGAAATATCGCTAAATATTTCGCCCAGCGTGCTAACGATTCTGGCAGCTCACTGCCTTAACTTACATTATATATTGATGGGTGGAAAACGGAATAAACATGCTGGTAACAATTTGTCAAAGTGACATATTCTGGATATCAAACGAGATATTGGCAATCCCAGTATCAGCAAATTGCAACCGCCATAACACATCCTGCCACCTGCATCCTCCATCATCATCATCATCATCATCATTGTTTAACATCCGCTGGCAGGGTTTCTACAGCTGGATGCCCTTCCTAACGCCAACCACTCCGAAAGTGTAGTGGGTGCCTTTTACATATCACCAGCACAGGCGCCAATCAGACGGCACTTGCATTGACCATGCTCAAATGTTGCTTTTTTGTGCCACCTGCACGGGAGCCAGTCAGGCGGCACTGGTATCGACCACACTTGAATAGTGCTTTTTATGTGCCACTGGTATGGGAGCCAGTCAGATGGCATGTGGAACAAAATACAGTCAGTTATTTCAGTTTTACTAACCATATATATCCTTCAACGGGTGACACACTCCATTAACTACAAGCTGTATCCAGAATAGGAATTCCACTCAACATTGTGAATCAACTTACTGGTTGAGATGATAGGTATCTGCCCACCATCACCACCACTACCGTTACCACCACCACCACCACCACCACCACAATCACTTGAAATGTCTTCTTTAAATTCATTTTTATTTTATTCAACTGTAATTAAAATTAACAGTTAATGAATGTAGCATAAAGTGAATCTAATAACTCAGTATTTGCTGATGTAATTGCAAATCAACAAAACACTTGTGTTATACAGCATTCCAGTTGCCAAGAGAAACCAGCTGTCACTCCACAGGGATGCATTTTAACAGTTAAGTGCTCTTCTAAATTAGTGGTCTTCTAATTGTATCCCTTCACTAGTGAGTGTGGCTCTGTGTTTGAGTGTTTGGGAATATACATGCATATACATACATACATACATATATATATATGTATATATGTATGTATATTTATATATGCATATATATGTATGTATGTGTGTATATATATATATATATATATATATATGCATATACGTACAATACGGTATTAGAGTGGTTTAGCTCTTATTTTTTTAGCAATGAAGGTGTTTCCTAACATCCTTGTTGCTTTTAGTGACATTTGTAATTTTCCTTTTTTTATTTTTGGTGAAAC
>NC_068997.1:19841662-19856418 GCF_001194135.2 Octopus bimaculoides
AAAACAACTGACAAACAATCTTGCTTTCAGCTTGATAAATGATGAAATGAATAATTATTTTGACCAGGAAACAGTGATTTGTGGTTTTTAAATTAAGATTATATATATATCTCTTTGAAATGCCGGTGTTAAAACGGAGGTTGCTGATGAAATAGAATGTTCTCTATGTGGCTTGTGTGTTTTCTCGTCTACGTTTTGTTTGCAATGTCCTGTACCCAGATATGCACCTATATATACAGGTGGATGTCGATACGCACATACCTGTACGTATCTATGCATATACTCATTTACTATTTGTTTATATATATATATATAAGGTGCAGTGAATAAATTACATGAAAATAACACTCACATCTCATTTTAACAGATATATTTACCAAAATTACATAAAAATATCTCAAAATACTAAGGAGTAAATTCATTCAATAAAATTCCCATTGGCTTCAACCATGGCCCCCAGACGACTTTTTAATCTCCTGCAACTCTTCTGGATGGTCTCCTTGTTTAAGTTGGTGAATCTGCCATAATCTTTGCTTTCAGTTCATCTTTGGTGTTACAAGTTTTGTTAGTCTCTCACTCAACTGCGCCCAACACATAATAAAGGTGGTTGCAGTCTGGGGAGTTAGGTGGCCAGGTATTACGGGTGATCTGGTCGCAGATTACCCCTGCGCATCTTTGGCACATACATGATCGCCCCCAGGAGGAGCTACTTGTTGCTCATCATGCACTTGTGTGTGTCATTGCAAGTCCTTAGCTGATAAGCAAACTGTGCTGCATTCAGGACATATCATTATGCTGTTTATGGCACAATCCAGGATAACTTTTTGTCCAATGGCTTTTGTGACTTTTGACTCCACTCTCTCACATTTGTTGCATGTCAGCTCATTCTGGTCACCCACAATTCCTAACAAAGGGTTCATTTACATATATGTATTGATCTTTTTGTATGTCTGATTATCTGTCTGTCTGTTTATACACACATACATGCATACTCACACATACACACACACACACACACATATATATATATATATATACACACACACACATATATATATATATATATATATATATATATAAATGTTTATATGTAGATGCGTTAATGTGTATGTACAATTAAATATATATGCACGACAACTAATTGATTATTAGCTAAATGGCTTAATTAAGTTGTCATGCCAACATACCGTTTTGTTATAATACTTAATTGGTAATAAGCTAAACAATTCTCCTTTTTTTATTTTTTTTTATTTATCTTATGTTAGTGTATTGTCACAGGTGTTAAACCTACAAATTATAAAGGTGTGGACCTAAAGCTGGTTTTGTTTCATACACTGATTTAACATTTGCTTTATGATTCTTAAAGAAATAAGAATCATATTTCTAGCATGCAATTATGTATGTAATCATATGCCAAAAGTGGTCAGGTGTTATAGTATTTGTTTTGTGTACCTATGTTCAGAGTTCAAATTTTTGCTGAAGTCACCTTTGCATCTTGGTTACTAAAATGAGACAGAAGTGGAGGTGTATGGCCTTGTGGTTAGGGTGCTAGATTTATGATCATAACATTATGGTTTCAATTAATCAGATAACTAATCAATCAATCAATCGTTTATCAAAGTCCTTGAACAGTGACCAAAAATATTTGACAAACAATTGATTTATTTTGTCATTGATTAAACAAGTGATTAGTTAGCTGGTTAACTAGTTAACCACTTGACTAATAACAAAGAAGTGAAATTGAGCCAGTGTGTGTGTTTATTATTGGCATACTGACCTTCTGAAGATACAACAAAATGTGTTTCAACACACAAGTTCACATCAAAAATATTGCAGATCATATATAATAAAGGAATTATCATTAATCACTTTAATAACCTTCTTTTGGATCCAGTCTCAGATGATTCCCTGTGTAGCAGTAAACAGCACTGTCCACAGATATGTGAGCAGCACTACAGTATGAGTCATACACTCCAATAAGTGTTATACTCCCATATGATTTGTACTTCAATATGTCACACATAAAGTGTCTAGCATGAAGGTTCATGGCTCAGTCATTAGAGCATCAAACTTACAATTGCGAGGTAATGAGTTTGATTCCTAGACTAGACTGTGTGCTGTGTTCTTGAGCAAGACACTGTATTTCACATTGATACTGTTCATGCAGTTGTAGAAATGGGTCACAATGTCACTGGTGTGAAGCTGGATTGGTCTTTGCCTCTCTCTTGGACAACATTCGTGGCATGGAGAGAAGAGGCTGGTATGCACGGGTGGTTGCTGGTATTCCACAAACAACCTTGCCTGCACTTGGATCTCAGACAGGAACTTTCTAGGTGCAATCCTATTGTCATTTGGGACTGCAAGGGTCTTTAACAAAGTTTCAAGAAGACCAAAAATTGATCTTTTAGCTTTTCTACTTAGTACCAATTTTCTAAAATTTTTTAATCCATTTAATATAATTTTCAATAATATCATTCTTAGCTAAACCCTCCTCTTGCTAATAATTGTTAGTGTTTCAACAGCTACATTCTTATGGCAAGATATCAACAATATTTGTAATTTGGGTGAGCTCTATGGATTCTTTATGAAATTATAATTGCTAGCAATTATATCTGTCAATTGTTGGAGAATTATTGACAGTTGAATACCCTCTCTCTCTAATTATGTGTGTGTGTGTGTGTGTATATATATATATATATATATATATATATATATATATATATATATATATATATATATACACATGCATGTGTGTGTGTATAAATATATATATATATATATATATACACATGCATGTGTGTGTGTATAAATATATGTACATATATATATTTAAATGTTGAGCCCCATCATGGCTGCAGTCTAATGATTGAAATCAGTAAAAGATAAAATTACAAAAGGTGTGTGTGTGTGTAACGTATATAATAAAATTTATTCTTTTCATACCAGACATGCACCTAACATTTAAATAAGTCACAAAATGAGCAAGAGGTCATTTCTTTTTCCTTCTACATCTCACTTATATAGATGTCAAGAGTTAAAGATACACTGGCCGTAAATTTGAATCTTCTGATTGCATCTAACATAAATTACCATAATTTGCAGCCTAGTCTTAACACCACACAATAATTACAGTGTAGGTTAAAAACATTAGCTTTATTTAATTGTTTATAATTGTTACTTTAATTTGTCTGTCTGTGTGTAGTCGTAGTGGTAAATCCAATACTTACCAACAACTACAATAATGTATGTGAAAGCGCATGGCCAGGTGATTAGGCTGCTGTAGTGATCATTGCAAGGACATGGTTTCGTTTCCCAGACTGGTTGCGCATTGTGTTCTTGAGCAAAACACTTCATTTCACATTGCTTCTGGGAGTTGTATATGGGTAACCCTGCAATGGATTGATGTTTGATTCAGGGGCAAATGTTGGTCTATCCATCCACCCATCTGGCCAACAGTAGAGCAGTATCATACAAAAGCTTCAACAATGAGAGAAAGTGCATTGCGATATACAGTGTATAACAAAACCCAATAGTCTCATCACTACAGCATTACAATATAATATATGTTTATCAGACTGTGTTGTGTTTCGTATACTACTGTATGCGAAACACAACACAGCCTGAATATATATTGAATAAAAACCACTATAGTAGATATTCAAATAGTCTTTCCTGGTAGCAATTGTCATCATTTCTTTAATTAAATACAAATGATAAATAACTGGTCAATAAAGAATACATTATTTTTTTATCTGCTGCAATAAATTATTAGTCAGTCATACGGCCGCATTTAGTTATAAACGTCGCATTCTTCTGGTTATAACCAATATCTTTATGGCAAAATTTGAAGACATGTCTGTCATTAGAGCTTCAGATGGAATGGAATGCCTTACTGTGTCTGTTCTGGTTCTATTCTCTGTACTGGCACTTGGTTATGATGGCAAGGGTTCCAGTTGATCCGATCAATGGAACAACCTGCTCATGAAATTAATGTGCAAGTGACTGAGAACTCCATCAACATGCATACCCTTAATGTAGTTTTCAGGGAGATTCAGCATGACACAGAATGTGGCAATGCTGGCACATTGAAACATAGGTATTACTCATTTTTGCCAGTTGAATGGACTGGAACTACATGAAATAAAGTGTCTTGCTCAAGGACACAATACATCACTGGGAATTGAACTCATGACCTTGCGATCGTGAGCTGAGTGCCCTAATCCCTGAGCCATGTACCTTCACTCTTTTCTCTGTATGCTGAGTTCACATATGAGTGATGGTTAGTCCACATTATTCTGTAAGGAGCACAAGGCTGGTTTCCAGGTTTCTCTAGCATATATGTATTCCTCCATGGACAGGACACCAGTCAGTCACAAGAATACTCATTGTTACCAGCTGTATTTTGCTCTAGAACACAATTCATCACCATGTACAAGGATCAAAACCACAATCTTATGATCACAAGTCCAATGCCCTAACCGCTAAACCATGCACTTCCATAAAATATGATTGAGGTTGACTTTATAACTTCCAGGACTAATGAATAAAGTACTAGTCAAGTACTGGAGTTGCTTCTTCTCCCCACCTCTCTCTCTCTCTGTATTTGTCTGTCTGTCTCCCTCATTATCTCTGTCTCTCTTTCTCTCCAAATTTCCTACATTGTGTTTTGAGAAAGGTTATGCTGTGAAGAGACGACTTACAACATCCCTTACTCCATACATGAAGAAGAGCAAGTTGTTCCGTTGTTCAAATCAACTTGAACGCCCATTGTCATAACCAACAGAGTGCCAGTAAAAAAATAATACCAGTCATATTTGCAAAGACTTTGCAAAAATAAATAAATTAGATACTCTTGACTGAGGATTGAACTTTCACCACTGCTATGATTTTTCAGGAGCTTATTACCTATGCTCTGGTACTCACCACAGAAATAATGGTTATATATTTATGTATTTCTCTCAAACACTGCTAGTGTGATATAACTGTTGTTGTCCTGTTTTGTTTTGTTTTTTCTTTTCTTTCCTTTTACACGATTGACGATAAAGATATGATTCAGTATATAGGGATTTCTATTAGGTTTATTATCTCAAAGTTGACCTTTACATGTGGCATTTTTTAAATACTGATCTCTTTATATGAAAGAAGAGGAAAAAAAAAAAAACAACGGAAACTTTTTCTCTTTTGTGGCAAAGGTTTGCTATCAATGAAAATCAACCCTTTTGGCCTTTTCCCAGAAAATTCCATTCCTATTCCAAAAATAATAATAATAATAATAATAAAGCCAAAGTGTGATTAGGAAATCTAAAACAATATTGAAAAAACAATGTCCTGCCCTGAGAGTCAATGCAAAAAGGCTGGTCTTGAACTTAATAAGTTATTTCACTACTATTTATCCATTCAGATATAACACTTCTGTAGTTGTTCTACAGATAACCTTTCTATTTATTTCATATTCTATGCATTATTTATGGATATTACACACCCGCGTTTCAATGTGTGGCATTTGTTTATTGTTTGTCATTGATTTATGTTGTTGTTGTTGTTGTCATTGTATGACCAGCTTTCTTTTATCTTTTTTTTTTTGCTTGCTTCAGTCATTTGACTGTGGCCATGCTAGGGCACCACCTTGAAAACTTTTTAGTTGAATAAACCGCCCCCAGTACATTTTATTTTTTTAAAGCCTGGTGCTTATTTTTTTGCTATCTTTTGCCGAACTGCTAAGTTACAGGGATGTAAACATACCTACACCGGTTGTCAAGTAGTGGTGGTGGGACAAATGCAGACACAAACATATACACACATACACATGAGAAACTTCTTTTAGTTTCCATCTACTAAATCTACTCAGAAGGCTTTGGTCGGCCTGAGGCTACAGTAGAAGACACTTGCCCAAGATGTCACACAGTGGGACTGAGCCTAGAACCATGTGGTTGGGAAGCAAGCTTCTTACCACACAGCCACACGTGCATCTATGATGAAATTTTCTGTACTGTAATGTTCATCATCACACGCTAATTCTTAACTCCATAGTATGACACTGGAAATATATATATATATATATGTGTGTGTGTGTGTAGACGGTTGAAAAGGAACACACAAGTTGATATATATGGGGAAAAAAAAAAGTCAAGGTAGAAAATGCTAAAATAATTTTATAAAAAACATTTCAGTACCGGTTTCAGTCATTGAGACTTTTCAACTGTAAGTATGGAAAACAATTAAATTTTGGAAAAATTAAAAGAAAAGTTTTTAAAAAAAATATTTGCAAAGTATTCAAATACAAGGGGTAAACAAGAGAGACAGAGACAGGCAGAAACAAGGAAAATGCCCCTTGTATTTGAATACTATGCAACAAAATTTAATTGTTCTCCATACTTACAGTTGAAAAGTCTCAATGACTGAAACCAGTACTGAAATGTTGTTTATAAAATTATTTTAGCATTTTCTACCTTGATTCAGCAAAAAAGACTGAAAGAATGAAGTACCAGACCTTAAAAAAAATAATTACTGGGGGGTCAATTTGATCAACTAAACCCTTCAAGCCTGTGCCCCAGAATGGCTGCAGTTCAATTATAGAAACAAGTAAAAGATAATAGACATAAAAAAAAAAATCTATCTTTCATGCGAGAATGCTGCTGTTTAAGCCATTTTATCAACCTTATCAGAGATGGAAGGCTAAGTGTCAACCTTGGAAAGATTTGAAATTACAACTGGGCAATTATCCAGTGCAGTGTTTTATTTAGCATTAAGCTCCACAATAACTGTCCCGCCCTAAACAACAGCAACAACAGGCATTGATGGCATGAATTTTGCATAACTGTATGATGACTGCTTGATTGAAAAGTTTCATGGTCTTGTGAATTCATTTGCATTACTGCTACCACCACCACCACCACCACCAAACCCACTATTGCTGCTGCTGGTGTTGTTAGAGTTAAACATGACTTTGACAAAGTCTCCTGTAGTAGTAGTAGTAGCAGCAGCAGCAGTTGTGTTTGTGGTTGTAGGCTTTAGGGAAATTGTGGTGAGTTGAAAATTCAACAGTGTTTTGGTTACAGTTCTCATATGAAATAAATTGACTTCAGTTATGCTACCCCTGTCCTTGTGAAAGGGATGACTGTTGCGTAATCTCATTATTTTTTTGTTTAAGAGTAAAATTATGCCTAAGTTATAAATCAATATTAACTATAATTGCAACACAGGCCTGGCTGTGTGGTTAAGAAGCTTGTTTTGCAGTTACTTGCTTTTAGGTTCAATCCCATTGCATGGTTTCCTCGGGCAGGTGTATTCCACAGCTTCAGGTCAACCAATGCCTTGTGAGTGAATTTGATAGGTGGAAACTGTGTGGAAGCCCATCATATATATATATATATATATATATATGTGCTTGTGTGTTTCTCTCCCAAACACTGCTTGACAACTGGTGTTGGTTTGTTTATGCCCCTATAACTTAGTGGTTCAACAAAAGAGGCTGATAGAATAAGTAACCAACTTAAAAATAACTACAGTGGCCCAGCATGGCTGCAGTTCAATAACTTGAACAGGTAAAAGATAAAAAGATAATGAAGTGAAATGTCTGCATTCTGATGGTAGACACCTGAGACAATACTGGTCTGTATTATCTGCATTTACCGTTTCCTTGGAGAGCATCATGGGTGGGGAGAGGGGTACTTACATGCAAGAGCATTACTTTATTTTAATATGCTTGTTAGAATCTAGTATCTATCTAAACATTCTGTTATGATCCTGAAGAATTAAATACAAACCTACTCTTCGAGACATTTGAAACAAGTTGATTTAAGAAAATGGCTGATTCAGTCTCTATGAAGCTATCTTTTTTGTTCTTTATGTCTTTTTCTCTCTATCTGTCTCTTACACAATTCACTAATATCACATTTGTCTCCAAAATGCTTAACCATTTACTACCCTTTTTGCATTCCTCTACTTCAATGTTGCATATTTTTACGAATATTAATATCTTCCAATCCAATAGTCAAACAGTTAATTCATGCCAGTTGCAGTTCTTTCTGACTCTGATCCAAGACAGTCTTCTATGCCATCTCCCTATAAAAGCTAGTTTTTGTTGTTATTGTTGAAAAGAAAATGTCAAAGCTTCCTGTACAACATATTTCGTGTTACATACATTAAAAGCTGACTATGACCAGCTTGTGTGTAACTTCCATATGAAAGCTGGTTCTATTGCTGCAGCAATTGCTGTTGTTGTTTGTTCTAGAGAGAAAAATATATATCTTTCATCTTTTATCCTTTACTTGTTTTAGTCATTTTGACTGGGGTCATGCTGGAGTGCTGCCTTGAAGGGTTTTAGTTAAACAGACTGACCCTAGGACTTATTTTTTTGAAGCCTACTGCTCATTCTGTCAGTCTGTTTTGCTGATACAGAGAATGAGAAGACAAGAATGAAGGAAATATTAACGCTTCAGCATTTAAAGCATCCATATCCTGTCAGAATATTTTACTTGCTTTATGTCTAAACCAGCTAGATCCAGCTTCTCACTCCTACCCTACAATGTCATTCTAAAAATAAACAATCACATCATAAAAATCTCAAGGCTATGAGATAAATACATGATCAGTTCAAAGCAATGGGAATAGATAAGCATTACGTTTGACAGAATGCTATGGGATTAAAATGTTTGATGTCAAATAAACCAACATTGAATCGATGTTGCTAAATGGATGACACCAAAACACTTGTGTTAAAATGTCTCATGCCTGCAATTATCTATCATTGACCAGCAGTTGGCACTCTGTCGCTTACGATGTCGAGGGTTCCAGCTGCTCCGATCAACGGAACAGCCTGCTCGTGAAATTAACGTGCAAGTGGCTGAGCACTCCACAGACACGTGTACCCTTAACGTAGTTCTCGGGGATATTCAGCGTGACACAGTGTGACAAGGCTGACCCTTTGAATTACAGGTACAACAGAAACAGGAAGTAAGAGTGAGAGAAAGTTGTGGTGAAAGAGTACAGCAGGGTTCGCCACCATCCCCTGCCGGAGCCTCGTGGAGCTTTAGGTGTTTTCGCCCAATAAACACTCACAACGCCCGGTCTGGGAATCGAAACCGCGATCCTATGACCGCGAGTCCACTGCCCTAACCACTGGGCCATTGCACCTCCACTGACCAGCAGTACAAGCAAGCTGTCCAACAATAACTGAACAAGCTGTGTTATCAAAATGCTAATTTTAAGTTGAAAAAATATATTCCTTTAAAATTTGACATTTCTTACTTAGAATTAACTTAATATTAGTTTCTTCCCTGTGGAATGTTTCAAATTAATTTAATTTCAGAGCTACTCTTGTAGGTTCTTGAATATGTTTACCAAATCATTTACAATAAACAAATGTTTTATTTCGATGATTAAATTTTTTTTTTTCATTTTGCATTTTATTTTTCCATTCTGATGTGGGTCAAACCAATATGTAAATTTGGGATTTTAATGAGATTTTACTAATGAATAATGGAAATGGAATTTATGTTTATTTTTGTCTTGGTAGTCTGAGGAAAGACATGGTTCCGTTCCTACTCTTTTACTCTTTCAATTGTTTCAGTCTTTGGACTCTGACCATGCTGGAGCACTGCTTTTTGGAATTAGGCAAACAAATTGACTCAAGGGTATTTTCAAGTCTAATACTTATTCTATCAACCCTTGTTGTCAAACTACTAAGTTATAGGAATGTAAACAAACCAACACTGATTATCAGGTAGTGGAGGATGACAAACACAAAGACATACATACATACATACATAAGCATGGCTGTATAGGTAAGAAGCTCACTCTGCAACCATGTGCACCTAGGTTCAGTCTGACTATACAGCACCTTGGGCAAGTGTCTTCTAGTTTAGCCCTGGGCCAACCAAAGCCATGATACTGGATTTGGAAGAAGGAAACTGTGTGAAAGCCCATCATGTACATATTAAGAACAAGGATGTTAGTCAGAATTTTGGATAATTATTTGGTTAGCACTTTCATTTCATTTCATTTCCAATATGGAATGAAAATGCTAAATGAATAATTGTCCAAAATTCTGACTACCTCCTTTTCGTTCTGTTTAACAGTCATTTTTCACAGGAATTTTCAATGGCCGGATAACTGAAGAGATGTTGGCGTGGGTTTCCACCCCGGCATCCGAAACTCAGAGTTTTATCATAGCTACCGAATAAGTGTCACGTATTTTTAAAGATAAATATATATATATATATATATATATATATATATATATATACTAAGGTGGCAAACTGACAAAATCATTAGTGCACTGGAAAATGTTTCACGTCCTGAGTTCATATGCTGCTAGGGTCAACTTTACCTTTCATACTTTTGAGGTCAATAAAATAAGCACCAGTTGAACACCGGGGTTGATGTAATCAACTTACCCTCTCCCCCAAATTGCTGGACATGTGCCAAAATTCAAAACCAATGCATACACGTGCACACACACACACACACACACACACACACACATATATAGCTGTAAAAGAATACCTGAGAAAGCAGTCAATCGCACCTATGTATGTAGAGTTCAAATCAAAAGTTATTTTACCAAATTTTTTTTTTCAAATGTTGATAGCAATTTTCTTCTTTTGTTGTTGGCTGGTTTCATTTATCTGAGAAGACAACTACTGGTGAAATTTCAAAGTGACTGTCTACCTTTTTTTTTTCATAAAAAAAAATACATACATGCAAACAAACAAACAAACATACATACATATATGAATATATTTATATACACACACACACACACAAACATATTTATATGCACAGGCACATACACTTATGTCACATACACACACACACACATACACACACATACATGTCTTCTAAAATGAAGTTTATAAACTATCCACTCCCTTTTCTCACTAATAATGATAATATTTGGCTAAATATGCTTATATATTTGCCGATTAATTCATTGTTAAATCAAATCAGTTTTGGAGACTGTGCTTAATTCTAGGCGCGGCTTACACAGGTAAATCTCTTTATCATCTCTGCCTAACAACCTCTTTCATTATATTAGTGATATAGTGCTATCTGCTAACCAGTAAATGTAAATCCGTTGACATCTGCCTGTAACACTAACATACTATTAGATCCACTTGATGTATTTGGGTTTTGTTGCAACACTGATAAAGTGTTGCCATTAATCCTCTGAATTCTAGCTTTTGTCAGTTGTGCCACAGGTAAGAAAGACATATTTTCACTATTATTGTTCTTTGATATTGATTTAATATTATTACGGCCTCTTCAGCCTGTTTGGAATATTTAAAGATACTGGACATTGTTTACCAACAGTTAAGTCTCTCTCTCTCTTTACACAACACATACATGAACACACATTTATGTATCTGCATACATTCCTGTAATATACACATATATGCTCCTTAGTGCACACGCACACTCTGTATTTTAAGAATACTCTTTGATGCTACTACTCTCTGGAACTCATTACCAATATTTTGTTTTCCTCTGGTCATTTAGCATTTAAACCAGCCATATCCAGCCAAAATATTCTATTTGTTTTATGTTCAAACTGACCAGACTTGGCCTCTCATACATACTCTACAATGTCACTCTAAAAATATACAACCACATTAACAAAATCTCAAAACTACAAGACAGTAAATGATTCATTCAAAACAATGTGAATAAATAAGCATTGCATATGACAGAGTAATATGAAAGCTAAAGGGTTAAGCTTTCTTTCAATGGACATCTTTTGAATTTGTACGCCCTTTCTTTTCCCTCTTTGTTGTCCTTTATGCTACAGATGCCTCAGGCCTTGTTTGGGATAAAATCTTAAATAAATGAATAAGCCAAATTTACCAACCAGTCTTTCTCATATGAATATTCTACATCAATCAATGTCTCACAAATACTACCATCTTTCATATTCCCCCATTTTGGTACATTATTTAATGTAACTCAACTATATGCTGAAATAGTATCTGGGTTCATTCTGGACAGATTCTTTGATCCTTTCCTTTTATTATCCCAGCCATAATCATATAAAGGATCTTTCAGAATATTATTGTACCAAGTTTTGGTGCTTTACACATTATCTAAATATCACGAAACTAATCTTATCTTGTGATGTTCCCAGAATTATATTTTATGATGTTATCACATCATCCACTGACCTCATAGACGTATCTATGAGACATAAATTTCAGATTTCATTTTGTAATATCCTGCATGTTAATTTGTGTGTGTGTACATTCATGTGTGTGTGTGTGTGTGTGTCTGTCTGTCTGTCTGTCTGTGTGTGTGTGTGTCTGTGCATATATGTGTATATATATTTATATATACATACATGTATACACACCATAATGTGCTGAAAAATAAAATTAAGAATTTTATTTTATTTATTTATTATTATTATTATTATTATTATTATTATTACTACTACTATTATTATTATGGCAGAATTGTTAACAAGCTTTATGCTTTGAGTTCAAATTCTGCTGTAGTTGAATGTATCTTTCATCCTTTCGGGGTTGATAAAATAAGTATGAGATGAACACTGAGGTCAATGTAATCCACTAGCACCCTTCCCCACCACCCCAAATTTCAGGCCTTGTGCCTATAGAAGAAAGGATTATTATTATTATTATTATTATTATTATTATTATTATTATTATTGGTGGTGTAGTAGTAGTAGTAGTAGTAGTAGTAGTAGTAGAATCGTTAGTATACCAGAAAAAATGCTCTAAGGTCAACTTTACCGTTCATATATATGCATATATATAAATCTGTTTATCTTTCTGTGAGTATGTATGTATAAATGTATATATATATGTATGTATGCAATGTGTGTGTATGTGTGTGTGCATGCATGTATGTGTATTTATGTCCTGTTTTGACACTGTGTAAATTATAAACAAACTGCACCACCATACGAGTAATGTCATTGATTTGCAATCTTCTGTGAAGATATGTTCGACCATTGTGCTGTTCGTGTTTGAAGGAACAGTGGGAATTTTACTTTGTTTGAGAATAGGTGAAGGTTAGCAACAGGAAGAACATCCAGCCATAGGAAATCGAATTTTATCTGACCCTTGCAATCATGGAAAAATAGATGTTAAAACAATAATATATAAATATGTATGTGTGTGTGTGCATATGTGTGTACATATATACACATACACGCACAAACATTATATACACACAGACAAACACATATGGTCATGCATTTGCTTGGAAGATGTATGAGCCTATGAGCATATTTTAGTTTGGGATTTCTATGTTTTTTTTCAAGACAGCAACATATTTGGTAAGAACTCGGCAGGAATGTTGACAGTAAAATTTTGAAGAACAAAGACACAGATGAGTTCTCTGTGAGGCGCTGATGTTGTGGATAATGACCTTGTTAAATATTGACATAGTAGACTTGAGAGCTAGCGGATAGTATATCTTAATGGTTATGAAATAGATAAGATCGTTAAGGACATTGATGTAGTGGAAAAGAGCTCTAGGAGAACATGTACACTGATAAGATAACCAGATATTGTGGTTAAGTACAGGCATGGCTGTGTGTTAAGAAGTTTGCTTCCTGAACACATGGTTCCAGATTTAGATCCGCTGCCTGGCACCTTTGTGTCTTCTATGAAGCCTTGTGTGTGTGTATTTGTTAAAAGGAAACTGAAAGAAACCTGTTTTATATGTATATATTCATGTATGTGTGTGTTTGTGTTTGTCCCCCACTGCTGCTTGGCAACTGGAGTTGATTTGTATATGTCTCTGTAGAATAATGGTTTGACATAAGACACTGATAAAGTACAACGCTTAAAGAAAAAAAGTTCTGGTGTCGAATCATTCCCCTAAAACATGTCAAGGCAGTGACTTGGCATGGCTGCAGTCCAATGTCTGAAACAAGCAAAAGTTAAAAAGGTAGAACATTTATATGGTGGTTGAAAACTTTACTACAGAGTAGGGATGTAAATAAAAACTCTAAGGAACATTTGTGCTGTAAATGAGAAAACTCTTGTAAAAAGACAAGATTCTTCTGTGTCAGAAGAGTGATGTGGTGATCTAGCCTTTTAAACCTTTCAACATTCAGATAACTCTGTCAAACATAATGTTTATTTATTCACATTGGTTTGAATTGATCAAGCATTATCTTATAGCATCAAGATTTCAGTGATGTGATTAGCTATTCTTAAGATGATATTTTAGGGTAAATATGAGAGGCCAGATCTAGCTGGTTTGAACATAGAGTTGGTAGAATATTTGCACTGGATATGCTCGTTTTAAACGTCAAAGGTTCAAAGGCTAAAGAATGAATGGTGATATATTTTTTTTATTACATTAAACTTTGCTGTACTTACCCAAATTTACATCTTACAGCAATTTTTGTCAGAGTTATTTTAGTCATTTGTGCTTTTCTGATGAATAACTTAAATATGAATAACATACATAAGAATAACATAAATATCTATATGATATTTGACTAGGAGGCTCTTACCATTATATATGCTATTATTATCGTGATCATTACTAACTTTATTGTCATTATCAACATTTCATATGTAATTATAATTATTAAGCTGTCACACTCCTTGAGATCAGAAAGGAAAAACTAATTTGAATTCAATGAAAGCATTAAATAATTTTGTCAGTTCCATATTAAAAATAATATAATAGCCTCATTTATCATTTATTTGTCTTTATCTAATTTTAAATATCCCCCCCCCCACACACACACATATACATATAACACACACACACACACACACACA
>NC_068997.1:19856973-19858535 GCF_001194135.2 Octopus bimaculoides
CACCAGACAAAATACTTAGCAACATTTCTTCTGACTTCAGATTCCACTGAGGTTGACTTTGCCTTTCATCCTATTGGGTTCAATAAATTATGTACCAGTCACACACTGAGGTTGATGCAATTGACTTAACCTATCTCTCAAAATTTCATATAATTCTTGTTCTCTGGATAGAATTTTAAATTAAAAAAAGAATATGTTTTAACTTGAATTATAAAAATACAACAAAAAAAAAAACATAATAAACATAATAAAAAATTGAATCAAGAAGGTATATATGTGAGAAATTTTTAAATTCCATTTTTAACCAGATTTTTAAAATAAACCACTTAACAGAGATGTATTATCTGCTTACAATCTCTGTTAATCTGTATGCTCATAATAACGCCCAAAGTTACCTCTAAGTATATTTGACCTTTCTCTACGGCCAGTGTTACGCACAGCACAATGCTTAATGATGGTACTGTGATATTTGATAGATTTTGACAATCTCTTGTTCAGTACGTGTCAAGAAAGCTACACACTTGACCAATCTTTTGTGGACAAAAGATAATTTTTCAACATTTTGAAAAGTTTGCATGCATATTTGAGCTAGCATCTCATCTGAGACAGCATATACCAAATATGAGAGTAGTTAATCAGCTTCTAATCAGCTAATCTCTAATTATGTGATCCTATAGAAAAAAATCAATCAATCTATGTTTATGTCTCTCTGAATGTTTTTGCGATTGCATGTATGTAAATACACACACACACACACACACACACACATAAATACATACATACATACATATATATATGTGTGTGTATATATATATATATATATATATATATATACTCACACATACACAAAGTAATTTGGATTATATTATCAGATGATTTAGATTAGAATTATCAGTAAACAGAATCCTTGTCAATCAAATTTTGTCAAGGCTGGTTACTCCCACCAGTTATATTTACTGTCCCACAAGCTATTTCCATTAATCAGTTACATTACAGTTCCACATGACCATTCCCACCAACTAGTTTTTGACTGTCCCACAATCCCTTTCCCACTAATCATTTGTCACTGTTCTACGAAACCATTTCCACCAATCAGTTCTGTCTCATGAGACCATTTCCATTACACTGGCTCTTCACTGTCTCACAAACCCACCCCACTAATTCGTGTACGGTCCCACAAAACTATTCCCACCAGTTAGTGCATTGCCCTACAATACTATTCCTATCGATCAAGTCAGCCTCAAACATAATATCCTGAAATACATGCAACACTAACTGGAATGAGGTATTTGCAATGAAGGCTGAAAATCAGACTGATCAAAATATAATGTGAGCATATATTTTTAAAAATATATCTACGTCTAGGCGCAGGAGTGGCTGTGTGGTAAATAGCTTGTTTATCAACCACGTGGTTCTGGGTTCAGTCCCACTGCGTGGCACTTTCAGCAAGTATCTTCTACTATAGCCTCGGGCCGACCAAAGCCTTGTGAGTGGATTTGGTAGACGGAAACTGAAAGAAGCCCGTCGTATATATGTATATATATATATATATATATATATAT
>NC_068997.1:19858558-19863704 GCF_001194135.2 Octopus bimaculoides
ATATATGTGTGTGTGTGTGTGTGTTTGTGCGTCTGTGTCCCCCCCCAACCATCGCTTGACAACCGATGCTGATGTGTTTACATCCCCATAACTTAGCGTTTCGGCAAAAAGAGACCAATAGAATAAGTACTAGGCTTATAAAGATTAAGTCCTGGGGTTGATTTTCTCAACTAAAGGCGGTGCTCCAGCATGGCCGCAGTCAAATGACTGAAACAAGTAAAAGAGTAAAAGAGTATCTTTCATGATGACCATGTGTTTCCCAGTTTTAGAATAGGTACCCTGTGTCAGTGGAGGTGTGTGGCCTAGTGGTTAGGGTGTTGGATTCATGACTGTAAGATTGTGGTTTCGATCCCTGAACTGGGCGATCCGTTGCGTTCTTAAGAAAAACACTTCATTTCATGTTGCTCCAATCCACTCAGTTGGCAAAAATGAGTTTAGCCTGGAAAGGGATGGATTCTGCCAGGCTTTTTCACTCTAGAAACGCTGCATGGCTGCAGCACCTTGAGGCCCCGAGAAAGGGGGTTAAGGGACTTGTCAACTGTCAACTCCATGTCCCTGTGTGTGCAGTAATAGGTAACTGAAAGGTGAGTGATAGGAAGAGCATCCGGCCAACTCATGACAGCATCGAAAAGCAAACATCAAATGGTGGTAATAATGAGGATTTACATCTCTCATTAAGTATTTAATAGTCGCTCCATTTCAACAACAAAAATAAACATCCCATTCCTGTAGACATGCAAAAGGAAAACAAAAAAAGAACAAAATCAAAAATACAATCATAATAAAATTTTCTGCTGTAGGCACAAGGGCATTCACCCCAAATGCTCAACTGGTACTTATTTTATCGATCATGAAAGTATGAAAGGCTAAGACGACCTTGGTCACATTTGAACTCAGAACACAAAGACAGAAGAAATGCTGTTAAACATTTTATCCAGTGCAGTAACAATTCTTCCAGCTTGCTGCCTGACTACTACTACTACTACTACTACTACTAATAATAATAATAATAATAATGGTTTCAAATTTTGCTGCAGGGGCAGCAATTTTGGGGGAGGGGATGAGTTAATTGCATCACCCCCAGTGTTCAACTGGTACTTGTTTTATTGATCCTAAAAGGATGAAAGGCAAAGTCAACCTCAGTGAATTTTGAACTCAGAACATAGTAAACGGTCGAAATACCACTAAGCATTTTGCTCAACATGCTAACGATTCTGCCAGCTCGCCACCTCAATAATAATAATAATAATAATAATAATAATAATAATAATAAATGATAAGTGATAATGAATAATAAATGAACTGCTGTCATTAAAAAATCTAGGATTGAACTCATCCGTTTTGCTTATATAGCCTCCTAATTTTTGTTTTTTTTATCTTTTTCAGCAGATCACGTGGAAATATACATGGCAGATACTGTCTGAGAATTATGGAGGGCAATCATTATTAATATGGAAGTAGCACCAGAACAACACTCACTAGAGTAACTGTTTCTCACTGGATTTAACATATACTGAACTCACTGGAGTAATATTTCCTGCAATAAATATCTCTCATTGGAGTAACACTCGTTGAAGTAATCACTTTCACTTGGATTGGAATAACACTCATTGAAGTAAATCACTTTCACTTGAGTAACACAGAAGTCGTACATTTAATTTTTTTTCCTTTCTCTCACTCACTGGAGTAATTTTCATTGAATTAAAACACTCTCATTGGAGTATCACTTATTGAAGTAACTCTCTTTCTGTCTCTCTCTTGCATTTTCTTCCTGGGGTAATATTACCAGAGAACTGAACCAAACACAAAGTTGAGTTATTTGAGTTCAACTTACTTTTTTTCAATTGCATTTTTTTAATTTCAAACATACCGAAATCTAAAAACAAGAAAGTCTCTTTAAAAATTGAATAATCTAACAAAAAAAAAAAAAATACCACAAGAAGTCTTACAAATATATGTTTATACAAAATCTTTTCATAATTTAAATTTTACACTTTTATGAAACCAACTTTGTTAAGTTTTCTCTCAAAGGAATCAATCTTTGAGCAAATTATATTGCTGAGTTTACTCAGGCTCAAACAGGCTCAAACAGGCTCACTGAGGCTTAAAGAGAAAACTGGCAAAATAAAAGACTTTTTAAGAATCTCCAGCACAAAATAGAATGGCAATGCAGTGGCAAAAGCTTAGTCCAGCTCAGTTCCACCAACTGCAAGAATATTGCAACTGTAAGTATTGGCATTTTCTTTTTCTTTACCTTTTTACCATTTTTGCTTCCTTAATGATTCGTTTGTTTCATCTTTATATCCTTGATTTGGTTCGGTCAGAGTCTTTTAAGCCTGGTACTTTACTTATTTCATTGGTCACTTTTGCCAAGCCAATAAGTTACAGAGATGTAAGCAAAACCAAAATTGGTTGTCCAAGCTATGGTGGTGGTGTTGGTGGGGCAAGCACAGGCACAGTGATGCATAAATATACCTCCACACACACACACACATACATACACATATATAATGCACTTCCACACATTTTCATTTGCTTTTGCTTAGCTGCAATCAACTTGAATCAAGCAGGCCTTTGGTCAGAGGAATCTAAGTTATGTTATACTGTCTTTTCTATCAGACAAAATGTATCTAGGACTACATTCTATCTAATGTACACTTCCATCTTGAAGATGGTAGAGTGTGATAGTGGTTTTTCAAGTTAGTGGACTGAAGTATGTTTATCAATAAATATTTGTATGCAGGTGTCTCTCAACAATACTATTGGTCCTTAGTCAAAGTTATACCCAGGAGCCCCTACATAAAGCCACAGCACAATAAAATAGCAATGGGTTCTTCCAGACCTGTGGCGACCACCAAGCAAGTACACTGTGTACCCAACCCATTTAATGTCAACCCACCCCGGATCACACTTGGTACTATGAGACAAACCCCCTGGGACCTAAATTAAATTTTTCATCAAAATTTTACGCTAATTTATATTTCAAATACCAAATTAATTAACCTTTCTCCTATAGGCAGAAGGCTTGAAATCTTGTGGGGGGAGGCTGGTCTAGTACATTGACCCCCAGTGCATAACTAGTATTTATTCTATTGACCCTAAAAGGTTGAAAAGCAGAATCTTGGCAGAATTTGAACTCAGAATGCAGAGCTAGAAGAAATGCTGCTATGCATTTTGCCCTGCATGTTAACAGTTCTGCCAGGGTGGCTGCCTTATACCAGATTAAGTTTAATAATGATAAAGTTATTTTTTTACTGAATGTTACATTATTTTAGAAAGTAACTGAAGCAAAGGCTGCATATTTCAAAACTCTGTTGGTAGTAAAATGGTTAAGACAGCACTGTGTGTGTGTGTGTGTGTGTGTGTGTGTGTGTGTGTGTGTGCGTGTGCGTTTACTGTGGCATTTGAAACTTGTTTAGTTATCAACCATCTCAATCTTTCTGCTACCAAGTTTAATATACATAAATGAATGCATTCCAATATGTTATGCATAATATTTGGTGTTGCAAACAAAAGATACAGGATTTGACGTATAAATCAATATGATATCTTTATCTCGTAACTTGTAAGAAACACACACATGCATACACACTGACACACACAAAAACAAGCACACACACACCTTCACACAAGCATATACACATATATACACACACATACACACACCTTCACACAAGCATATACACATATATACACACACATACACACACCTTCACACAAACATATACACATATATACACACACACACAAATACATACACGCATACTCCGTCTTTCTCTCTTTCTCTGTCCCCACTCCCTCAAAAGATAAGATTCCAGCAACGTTCTTACACCTTTTTGAACTCTTTAAACAATTACATGGCACATTTCAAACAATCCCTTAATGTACACAGCTTCAGATATAAAACAAAGAACACACATGAAACAAACCCTTGCCATGCACAAAAGATTTCTTATTAACACCATGGGCAAAACATACAAGTAAACTAATATTACAACATATAACAATATAAACATTGAATAGAAGAAGTGAGCTACTCTCATAAAGATAGAAAACCGTGCGAACTGCTTTGTCCTCATGCCACTCTATATTACAGTTAAGGACCACAAGTCCAACTTATTTTCATCATTGTTCTCTTTTTTTATGACCACTTTTTATACAGGTATGAGTCAGAGGAGTTATCAAGATCTATCTGGTTATAAGTTTATTTCTTGTCTGGAGCCACTGCTCTCCTTAAGGGTTTATACAGCACTGACACAGGTGTGTTAACGCAACACTGGCACGGATGCTTTTTTTAGTAGCACCAACACCTGAAAGGACAAACCTGTATGTGTGGAAGACAGCAATTTTATTTAGCTTGATGTGTCTTATCAACATCATCATCATCATCGTTTAACGTCCGCTTTCCATGCTGGCATGGGTTGGATGGTTTGACTGAGGGCTGGCTAGCCAGAAGGCTGCACCAGGATCCAATCTGATCTGGCAAAGTTTCTACAGCTGGATGCCATTCCTAATGCCAACCATTCCAAGAGTGTAGTGGGTGCTTTTTACGTGCCTTCATAAGCATCCTGTCTTGAATTCCTCTGTTATTGCCTGGAGGACTATGATGAATAAGAGAGGGCTGAGGATTGATCCTCAGTGGACCCCTACACCTACCTAGAATTCTTCATTATACTCGTTGCCAATTCTCACCTTACTGACAGCATCCCTGTACATGGCTTGTACAGCTCTCACAAACCACTCATCTATAGTTTCCACATTGACCACCAGATAATGGATCGGTGGACCCTGTCAAAGGCTTTCTCCATGTCAACAAAAGCCAGCTACAGAAGTTTATCCTTGGCTAGGTATTTCTCCTGCAGCTGTCTTACCAGAAATATAGCATCAGTGGTGCTTTTCCTTGGCACAAACCCAAGCTGCATCTCATTTAAACTGACTCACTCTCTACTTAGTTGGGCTATGACAGCAAATCCTCACATCTCCCGATCCGTTGGCATTTCCTCAGTGAGGCCCAGCGTCCAAAGATCCTTTCTCACCACATCATAGCACATCTTCCGGGGTCTACTCCTTCCACCGGTACCCTCCACAATTAGAGCTCAGCACTTCTTTATGCAACTGTCCTCATCCATACACATCACATGACCAA
>NC_068997.1:19863804-19864523 GCF_001194135.2 Octopus bimaculoides
TATATATATATATATATGTATATATATATAAATGTGTGTGTGTATATATCAAAGAATAGTAGACAAGTTGCTTTACAATGTATGTAGTAATCAATTACTGTGTAGTGTAGTATGTGGTCTCTTAACTTTGTGTTATATATGTGTGTGTGTTTGTGTGTGTGTGTAAACATATGTATCTATCTGCCTATATGTTTGTATTTATGTAATATATTTGTAGATTTGGTCATATATTCAACTCATGAATTGTGTAATAGTACCAATAGATGCTAGTCTCGTATGGAATACAACTAGCTCTCTCAATCCATTCCCCCTTTTCACAGATACAAAGACAGTTAAGCTGATAAGAGAAATGATACCCACATTGTTCCTTTTGTTAAATACATCTGCTACTAATTTGCTTGCATGATAATGAAATTTATTCTTCAAGAATTATCGCAATTGACTTCATTCGACTTCTCACCCCTTGCTAGATAATGACAGTATTATTTACATAATGGTTCTAAAAAGTTGTGCTTAAGAAGATAATCACATTTGTCAATATATTTATTATCAGGCCTTAATACTCAATGGGATTTAATATCTTTGCAGGTTTCATGTTAATATATTTTCTATTGCTTGCACTATTTTCTCTTGACTATTTTAACCAGTGTTATCTGAAATCATTAGTGGTCTTCTTCTGTTCTGGATACTTTCCTGATATATATATATATATATATATA
>NC_068997.1:19864862-19866658 GCF_001194135.2 Octopus bimaculoides
TAAACAAATTTATATATATATATATATATATATAATATGTATCTATATATACATATGTGTGTGTGTGCGTGTGTGTGTACATACATACATAAACAAATTTATATATATATATATATATATATAATATGTATCTATATATACATATGTGTGTGTGTGCGTGTGTGTGTATATACATACATAAACAAATTTATATATAGATATACATACTTGCACAGACATAGACACACACACATGTGTGTGTGCATGCGTACATGCATGTGTATGTGTACAAATAGCTGTATGACTGCAGCTGTTATATTTAGAGTTCCTTATAAGTTACCATAATCCAGGGACTTAATCATCTGTAACTTAATGCAACAGAATGTTCCCTGATGCTCCATTGTCATTGAGCATCTAATTGCACTTAGAACACCTTCTGCAGGGCCCTAGGTAACCATAACGGTGCAACATGCTTCAATTAGATGTAGTGGGGAAATGACTAGTTGACCGGTGGTGTTAGTCAAAAGTGTTATACCTGGTGGAGATATCCAGTGTTGGTAATTGTCAAATGTAACGCTGTCAGTGACTGCTAGGTTAGTCCCTATGATTACAAATAATGCCCTTGTTAAAAACTAAGGATGCTTTTTAAAAGTTAGTACAACATAATGTATGTATATGGGCTACGTAAAGAAATAATAAAAAAAGTAAAGAGTAAATAAATAAAAACAAAAAAAATCAATAAAAATATAACGTGTTATGTGAGTCAGCAATCTCGCTTTAAAGTGAATATATTATAGAGGATTATATGCCCTAGTGTACAACGTAGAATTTTAAATGGATAGTTCGGTTAATCGAGGTAATTTAATTTAAAATTGTGATGTGATGTTAAATTATGTTCTATGGTAAGTGGAATAGTTAGGGGAGGTAATAAGATGTTAGGCAGGTCAGCTAGTAACCTGTTATGTGTGTATTAGCGGTATTTAGAGAATAAGAATTTATCTTTATGCAAACATGTTATATTTTTCTCATCTCGCTTATTAAGTAATTCTGATTTGGCTATTAAAATGAAGAATTTCTCATTTATGCTTAAATTACAGCGATTATTATTAAGGTTATATGAAGATGTTTTGGTTAGGATATGCCATTCTAATCTATAATTAGTGTTTCTGTCTTTCAGTTCCCAGATTTAGTCCGGTGGAGTTCACTTTACTTCTATTTCTGAAACTTGAGCGATGGGAATTATATCTAAGTTTCATTTCATTTTTAGTTGCTCCAATATAAGTTTTTTTATAATTATTTGAGAGTACATAACATTGGTAGATTATGTTTTTAGTTTTACATTTATTTAAGAATTCACAAGTATTTTTATCTCTGCAGCCACATAGATTAGTAAGATTATCTGTGCCTATGATATGTTGGTGGAGGGGGGCTATTATTTATAAGGTGATTGTCCGAAATTTTAGAGGGTGAGTCATTTGGAGGATCACTTATTATATCAATGGATTGGTTGTTGTGCTTTTTATTGTTATTCTTCTTAATTTCATAGAAGGCATCTTGCTTTTTATTGTTAATAGAGGCTATAATAGTAGCTAGGTTGCTAGTTAGGCTACTCTAATTTTATTGGTAAAGATATCTGAGTATTTGGTATTCACATTGAAGTGCTTATTTATAAGTCTCATTGTAAATTTAGCTATATTGGTTTTTGGTTGCATCACAAAGGGGATATATATATATATGCACACATACACAGATATATGTATATATATCTTCATATATATATATATATATATATATATATATATATATATATATATATA
>NC_068997.1:19866960-19871660 GCF_001194135.2 Octopus bimaculoides
TACACGAATAAAATCTTTCTCACTCTTTTACCTTCTCTCTCTCTCTCTCTCTCTCTCTCTCTCTCTTTCTGTCTGTCTGTCTGTGCGTGTCTCTCTCTCTCTTCTTTTCTCTCTTGCTCTTTTGCTCTCTATCTCTCTCTTTTTTCTTTTTTTTCTTTCTTCTCTGCTTACTTAATCCTTATGTCTAATATATAATATATTATATCCTTCATCGATATGTTGTTGATTTAATCCTCATGAAGGTGATAAGTCTTTAGTCAATATGTGAATACGTGACCGAAAGGAAGATGATTAGTGAGAGAGAAGTGAATAGAGATAGAGGGAAAGAGAGAGGGAGAGATAAAAAGAAAGATAGATAGAGAGAGAGAGAGAGAGAGAGAGGCTGGGAGGAAGGTTTTATCCTCAGTGAGGCTTCAGCTGTCAGTAATGTACATACACACACACACACACACACACATGTGTGTGTGTATGTGTATATGTGTGTGTGTGTATGTGTATATATATATATGTGTGTGTGTGTGTGTGTGTGTATGTGTGTGTGTATATATGTGCATACATATGCTTACATATACACACATGCATGCATTCACTCACATATGCATACACACCACACATACACACAAGTGTGTTTATGTGGGGGCTGGGGGTAGAGAGACTTCTTTGAAATGTGTTATTAAAAACATGTCTATTCTTTTACTGATTTCAGGCATCTTCAATTTTCAATTTTATTTTCTTTAAATTAAAATTTTTATTCATTCAGAAGCAACTCAGAAATCGTTGCAGACCTTTCGAGATCGGTGACATCACATCACTTCTGAATACTAAACAAGTTGCTTGGCATGCAAGGCAGGGAGGGATTTATTCCAGAGGGATTACATTCTGGGTGGGGTTGTGTGGTTAATCCAGGCCTGGGGTAGTCAACACAATATGGCTGACAAGAAGGAAAGAGACAAGTGAACCAGGACTACTTAAGAAGTGACACAAAACTAGTTAGCCCTAATGAAAAGAAGTCATTGTAGTATCTGTAGAAAAGACAAAGTGTAGATACAATATGTCTGTAGGCAAGAAGTTGAGGTATACTGGTGAACAACTGCAAACAATCAGTTGGATGGTCATGTTTTCTATTTTGTGTAAGATGTGTGCCTATTTAGTAACAGCATTATGATACAGGAGCTGTGTGCCATTGTCAGTATCACCTAAGTTTTGTAGAAGGTTTACAGTTCTTGTGGGGTGGGGAAACTATTTTAATTATACTCATGCAACAACCTACACAGGTTTTATTGGCTCATATTGACACCATACTTATCAAAGTCTGTTACTTATTTATTTTTATCAATACCTTTTTCAGTTTGCTAAAGTACCTTATCACATCAGAGAATATAGCTTAATACACTGGTTTATGCTGGTTCTCACACACACACACACACACACACACATTCAGTTTCTGTCTACCAAATCCACTCACAAGGCTTTGGTTGGCCTGAGGCTATAGTAGAAGACATTTGCCCAAGGCGCCATGCAGTGGGACTGAACCCGGAACCATGTGGTTCGTAAGCAAGCTACTTACCACACAGCTGCTCCTGCACATGGTCATTTAAAATTTTTTTTCATGCCAAATGTCTTGTAAATAAATTTTCTGAAAAGTAGCACAGTTCTTGTGAAGACAACATTGGCAAATATACTCTTAGATACACTGTTGAATTAAAGATGGGATGACTAGCTCTTGATTCATCCCTTTACTATTTCGTGTGTGAGGCTCAGCCATTTTTTAGTTATGACTCTCTTAGATTCCTATTTCACTCAGATGAACTCTAAAAGCCATTCAATGTTTAAAAGATTCTATTATATATTTGGAATTAAATTTAATTAGGAATTGTATAAAATAAATTGTTAAAATATTTGGTATATTGTAGAAGTATATAACCAATTTCTGGTGCATAATTTTTAACAAAGAAATCTTATATGAACCCCCAAGGGTCATATGGACTACAGTTGAAAACCACATCTCTAAATCTTAAGCTTGGATTTCACCACCTTTTTTCCATATTTTCACTGGTTTTTATTCAACAACAGACATATTCCACTGTTAGTACTTGGCAAATTTTCATGGAGCAGGTGTTTATATAAATTGTATGCTTAAAAGAAATATTGTAGAATTAATTAGTAGCACAGATTGAAATGTAATGTTAATGCTACCTACTGATTATCTTGTAAACAGTCATGGGGTCACATCTTATTAGTCATTATACAAAACACATGAATAATATGCAACATTCAATCACATATTATTACTTTTCTTTTTTTACTTTCATTCAGAATACCATGAACCCAATTTTATAGACAGTTAATGCAAGAGAAATTTATTTATTGTCAAGTTGTGGTGTTTTAAAATAGACAATAGAAGATTTTGTGGTAAAATGTTAAACTTGAGTGGATTACTGTCAGTTTATTGACATATTGTTCTAATCTTTTAGCTTTTATTTTTTCGTTTCTTTCAGTCATTAAACTGTGGCCAAGCTGGGGTACCACCTCGAAGGGTTTTAGTCAAACAAATCAACCCCAGTATTTAATTTTTTCTCCTAAGCCTGGTACTCGTTCTATTAGCTTCTTTTTTTTTTCCAGCAGTATTTTGCTGTTGATGCCACCATATTGAGCAATGTTATTGATAAGGTGTCAAAATTGTAACAAATTTTGGTCAACAGCTGATGAGGGATGAGCACATCCCAGTTCTATGTGTGTTTTTCCATTTTCCATGAAGCATTTTATCACACATATACATACATATATACATTCATGTACACATACATACATTCATCACCATCATCATTTAACATCCATTGTCCAAGCTGGCATGGGTTGGATGGTTTGACCAGAGTTGGCAACGTGGGGAGCTGCGCCAGACTTCCAGTTTGATTTGGCATGTTTTCTATGGCTGGATGCTCTTCCGAATGGCAACCACTTTACATGAGTGCTGGGTGCTTTTATTTGGCACTACACAGGCACTTTTATGTGGTGTCGCACAGGCACTTTTATGTGGCACTGTACAGGTGCTTTTATGTGGCACCATATGGGCGCTTTTACATGGCACCACACAAGTGCTTATATGTGGCACTGCCACAAGTGCTTTTCACCACCAGAGGGACCAGTTTTAATGTACTAACTGTATATAGGTATATATATTTACACATATGCATGAATATATATATATATAGATAGATAGATAGATATGTATGTGAGAATGTCTGGGTATATACAGGATGTCCCAAAAAGATGTACTTACTCTTTGGCTTCCCAGTACTCATGCATTTTGTGTTCAAGTAGATGTTTATTGATATACATACAATCATAAAAAGTTAAATTAAATTCAGGAAAATAAATTGTTGTAGAAACGATTATTTATTGTCATTTAGAATTATTTAATGTTCTCTCTCATTCCTGCATGTTCGCAGATGTTCAAAATGCCTTCCTTCATTTTCCAAACAAAATTGATAACGTCCAATAATGGATTCAACAACATTGTCAAACATTTCATTTGGAATTGCAAGACATTGTATTCAAATTTCGTTTTTCAAATCATCAATTGTCACTGGCTTTGTAGCGTAAACCTTATCTTTAAGATGTATCCATTGGCGTGAGGTCTGAGGAAGGTGCCAGAAATTCAATGCTACCTTTCCTCCCAATCCATTTGTTTGGAATTGTTGCGTCGAGGTAAGCCCGTACACCACAAAAAGCAACACATTAGTAATTGTCTGTCAAAGAGTGTGTACTTCTTTTTGGGACACCCTGTATATATATACCTTTATATACATACACACATATATCTACACACACACACATACATATACATATATGGCCACCCACATCTACACATACACACACACACACACACATGCACACACACACACACACACATGCACACACTCATGTACATGTCTATGTATCACATGAAATTTGAGTATTATCATTTTTTTGCATAATAAGCATATCCGTGCACTCTATACCACGTATTGAGTTCTATATGAAATAACGCTTGCACTCTGCATAATATATATCCATGTACCTTGTACATTATGATGTGTGTATGTGTGTGTGTAAGGTATTTTCTTGTTCGTCAATAGCAGTACATTCTCCGTTACCAATTTACTGGATTTTATGCTTTAGTTGTGTGAGTTTTAACAGTCTTTGAGATAAAATTATAAGAACTTGTTTAACTTTGGTATTTATTCCATCTCTTATACTCCCACACATTCACCAACACACTAACACCCCCCCCCCACACACACACATAGTCTTAGCCAGCATATATGTTTTGATATTTATAAATATATCTACATAAGTGAGTGGGTGTCGGTGTATACAAACGGAATACAATAGACAAATATATGTATATACATATGTGTATATATATGTTTTTATAGATGTACTTTTATAAATCTATATTTCTATGTATGCAGACATAAATGTGTGTGTGTGTGTGTGTGTAAATATGTATATGTATATATATTTATATACATACGCATATATACATACATACAAATATGTGTGTGTGTGTATATATATGTGTGTGTATGTATGTGTGTGTGTGTGTGCGTATAAAGGTTTACATGTATGCAATGCATACATAACATACACATAAACATATGTACATACACACACACACACACACACACACACACATATATATATATATATATATATAT
>NC_068997.1:19871907-19873931 GCF_001194135.2 Octopus bimaculoides
CAACAACAACTCCAACACTACCCATAAAGCAATAATGGACAATGAACAATATGGTCATGTTTTTTATATATATATATATATATATATATATATATATATACACACACACATACATACATATGTGTATTTATATGTGTGTGTGTGTGTGTGTGTGTGTATATATGTATATATATATATACATATGTGTGTTTTTCTTTTTTCGTTTAATCTAATAGCTTCATTTTGCCTGCTTTTAATCAAATTGATTGTGACTGTATCGTATTGTTGTATGGCAAAGTTATTAGCCTTGACTCTGCTGTTTTTCTGTCTATTGAACAGTAAAAGAAAAAATCGGGGAGGTGGAAGGGATATCAGAAGAAGAGGGAAAGGAGGAGCAGGAGGAGGAGGAATGGGAATGGAAAAATAATTGCTTTCACTGACTTAACCAATGTGTTATTATTATTATTATTATTGTTATTTTTATTGTTGTTGTTTTAGTCGGTGTTGTTGTTATCATTGGTGTTACTGTTGTTATCTTCATCATCATCATCATCATCATCAGCATCATCATCGTTATGATTGTTGTTCTTGTTATTGCCAATATTTGATAATAATAATAATAATAATAATAATAATAATAATAATAATAATAATAATAATAGTAACAACAACAATACCGACGACGATGGTGATGTTGTTGGTGTAAAGTCACTTCGTCTTCCTTTCGGCTTCTCATCTTTATTGCATCTTCTACTGAAATATAAATGGAAGAGAGAGAGGAGGGGGCGATAGGATAACTTTCTGTATGTCTGCTTCTCTGTCTGTCTGTCTCTCTGTCTCTTTCTCTCTGCACACACACACACACACACACACCACATGTGTATCTCTCTCTCTTTCACTCTCCCCATATGTTTATGTATATGTTTGTATGTGTGTATGCGTATGTATGTATGTGTTAGCCAGAATAAAAGAGAGAGAGAGTGATAGAATAGCATTTCTAATACAACACATGATAAGCAATCGCAATAACAAAGATAATAATAATAATAATACTAATAATAGTAATAATAGTAATAATAATGATTGAGCTCAAATTCCACCAATGTTGATCTTGCTTTTCGTTCTTTTGGGGTTGATAAAATAAGTACCAGCTGAACGCTGGGGGAATGGTCAATGTTATTAACTTAGTTGCCTTATCAGAAGCTGCTGGCCTTGTGCCAAAATTTGAAACTAATATTAACAATGATGACGATGATGATGATGAGGATGATGCAGAAGTGGAGGAGGAAGTGAAGGATTATGGTAAATGATGTTAAATTTGGTGATAGATCCCTTACTTCTTATCATCACTCACCACCACCACCTTCCACCCCACCCTCTCTTTCACTCTCTCTGTCTCTGTCATTCTCTGTCTGTCTGTTTCTCTCTCTTTTTCACCATCTCTAAATCTCTCCAAATCTCTAACCCAGCAACTTCTATTTTTGTTTTTTTATGTTTTGTTTATTTTTCTAACCCATTCTTTATCATTATTATTTTTCTGTTTTTCAAACATCATGTAAAGTATTCTTCATTGTGCCATCGTCATCATCATCAAAGCCAACATCGTGACCACCACCACCACCATCATTGTCATTATCATCATCATCACTACCAATATTGCCACCTTCACCAACATCATCATCAACATCGTCATTGTCATCATCATCATCATCATCATCATCATCATCATCATAACCATCATCATCATCATCATAATCATCATCATCGTCATCATAATCATCCTCATCGTCATCATAATCATCCTCATCTTTGGAATCACATTTGTTCGAATGGATTCCATAGCACCACTATCATTACTACCACCACCACCACCACCACCACCACCACCACTACCACCACCACCAACAACAACAACACTACAGAAGACCACCACTGCCATCAACAAGAAAGAGAGCACCAACAAAACCATTACAGCCAAACACCACCACCACTACCACCACCACCACCACTACCACCACCATCACCACCACCACCACCACCACCAT
>NC_068997.1:19874121-19879199 GCF_001194135.2 Octopus bimaculoides
TACTACCACCACCACCACCACCACCACCACCACCACTACCACCACCACCAACAACAACAACACTACAGAAGACCACCACTGCCATCAACAAGAAAGAGAGCACCAACAAAACCATTACAGCCAAACACCACCACCACTACCACCACCACCACCACTACCACCACCATCACCACCACCACCACCACCACCATAACCACCGTGGCCGCTGCTGCTGCTTACACCAGAGCTGTGGCCAGTACCCTGTAGCAGCAGCAGTAGCAGTAGCAGCAGTGATATTCTCACTGGTAAGGACAGTATCAGTTACCATTGATATCCTTCGTTACTTAGCATCCGTGGTGTATCACATTTATTACTGCTGCTGCTGCTGCTGCTGCTGCTACTGCTATCCATCGCCAACATTGATATCATTGGCATTGGCCAGCTTCTCCATAATCTCCAGCTATCTCTTTTATATCACTTTTCATTACCATAACAACCACTATAACCACTGGTTCGTCGTCATCATCATCATCATCGTCGTCGTCGTCATCACGGGGGGCCTGCAATATCAATGTGCTGTTAGCACATGACCATGAAGGCTACTATTGCCAACACCATCACCACCATCAGCAGCGTCGTCATCATCATCATCATCAACATTGTTGTTGCCATTGTTAGTTATCATCATCATCATCATCAATAGGGCCCAGTACAATCAATATGCTATTATCACAAAACTACCATTCTCAATATCATCATCATCATCATCATCATCATCGTTGTCATCACTACCATCATCATTGTCATCATCATCATCATCATCATCATCTTCATCACCACTGTCCACTACCAATCCTGCTACTATTCTGATCCCTCAACCTCTCCACTTATAACACCCCCTCCACCGCTGTCACCACCGTCACCGCCGCCATTGTTACCACCACTTTGTCACACAACTTTCACTTTATCTGTTGACCCCCTGCCATTTTATTTCACTACCCCACTGCCAAAAAAGCAACAAAAAAAATTAAAAATAAAAAGTAAAAGAAGAAAACAAAAAAATTCACCATAAAACTAATGACCACCACTACCACTGTGGCTACTATTCCCATAATAACCAGCATGTTTACTGAGACAGCTTAAGCATGCGGCCACAGTTACCATAAAGATTTCCCTATTGTTCTCTGTGAGGTGAAGGCATGGCTGTGTGGTCAGGAAGCTTGTTTCTCAACCGTATGGTCTTGGATTCAATCTCACTGTGCAGCACCTTGAGGTAATGCCTTCTACTATTGCTGACCAAAGCCTTATGAATAAATTTGGAAAATAGAAACTGAAAGAAGCCCATCTCTCTCTCTCTTTCTCACACACACACACACACACACGTCTGTCTATTTCTTTATATCAATGTTTGTTTTTATGTTTAGTTATAATAAAAACGATTTTACATTAATCTGATGGGTTACTTTATAGTTTTGTAGGCTACAAATTTGGCTTAGGTAGCTGACACTTTGAACTCACTGTCAACTAGTCTTGTGTAAGAATAATAAATATCTATCTATCTATCTACTTATCTATCTATCCATATGTGCATGTGTGTGTGTGTGTGTGCATACCATTGTCTTGACGTCATGTGATGGTCGTAAATGAGCATCACTGTTATACAAGAGAAGTTGTTTGTTTCTAGTCTTCAATGAAAACCATAACTAGCAAGGAGGGAAATATGACCTTGTTTGAAAACCAGTGAAGGTTGTTGACAGGAAGGGCATCCAGCTATAGAAAATCTGCTTTAGCAAATTCTGTCTGACCCATGCTAGTGTGGAAAAGTGGACATTAAAATGGTGATTCTCCCCACCTCATTATCACTTCAGATCACCACTGCTCTACTGTAATTATTATCATACCACTAAACCAGTGATTCTCGATCATTTTTTGCCTATGGACCTCTTGGAGGTATGTGGCTTAGTGGTTAGGGTGTTGGACTCATGATCGTAAGATTGTGGTTTCAATTCTTGGACTGGGTGTCGCTTTGTGTTCTTGAGCAAAGCACTACATTTCATCTTGCTCCAGTCCACCCAGCTGGCAAAAATGGGTAATCCTGCAATGGATTGGTGTCATGTCCAAAATGGGAATATACATACACCATGGAAATCAGAAAACTGGCCTACATGAGTTAGTATGAATCAAGGAGAAATCTTTACCTTTACCTTACCTATAGATCCCTTGTGATTCCTATTTTACTGAGATGGACCCTCATAGGTATTCGATGTTTAAAGAATCCTATTACATTTTTATAACTAAATATTATAAGGAATGGACAGTTGTGTAAAGAAGTGCCGATCTCTGTAGAGGGAACCTGTGGTAGAGGTAGACCCAGGAAGGCATGGGACGAGGTGGTGAAGCAGATCTTTGAAATTTGGACCTCACAGAGACAACAACTAGTGACCGAGACCTTTGGTGATATGCTGTGCTTGAGAAAACCCGTCAAGCCAAGTGAAATCATAGTTGTGGCTGATACTGGTGTCACATAAATGGCACCCATGCCGGTGGCATGTAAAAAACACCTTTCAAGCGTTGGGCCTCACAGAGGCAAAGTGGCCAATGCCAGTGGCATATGAAAAGCACCTTTCGAGTGTTGGGCCTCATGGAGGCAATGGTGAATGACCAAGACCTTTGGCATTATGCTGTGCTTGAGAAGAAGACCCATCAAGCCAAGTAGAATCGCAGTCATGGCAGATACTGGTGTCACACAAATGGCACCGGTGATGGTGGCTTGTAAAAGCACCCATTACACTCTTGGAGTGGTTGGTGTTAGGAAGGGCATCCAGCCATAGAAACCTTGTCAAATCAGACAGGAGTCTGGTGCAGCCTTCCAGCTTGCCAGCCCTGGTCAAACCGTCCAACCCATGCCAGCATGGACAACAGACGTTAAATGATGATGATGAATGGTATAAAAAATTGTTAACATATTTTGTGCATTGTAGAAGTATAACCAATGTACTGCACTTGAATTTTAGCAAAAATTCTTATGTGGAACCCCAAGGGCCTTATGAACTCTGGTTGAGATCCACTGCACTAGACTATCTTAAGTAATAGCATAGTTAGTGGTGGTGGTGGTGGTAGTGGAGAGGATGGTAGTTATGGCAGTGGTATGTTAGCAGTGTTGTAGTGATAATGGTGATAGTATTGGCATGATGGTGGTAGTGGTGGTGGTGATGTCCTGGTAGTTGTGGCAATAGTAGTTGTGAGCTGTGGTGGTGGCATTTCTTTAAGATAAAGAAAGAAATATTAGATGGTGTACTGTGCATAACACAGGACGGGAGAATTGTGAATGGAACACTTTTGATCATAGATCTGCTCACTCAGGCCTGATCTCTGGTTAAAAAAAAAATAACAAAAATGATAAAACAAAAAACACAAGAGCCTGTTGTTTCTTTTTATGAACTAAGAAAAATAGTGCTTTCATGTGGTTGTAAATGAACGAGTGTTGTTTCGTTAAAAGATCTTAAATTATTAAATTCTTGACATGAAATCAAAAGAAAAAAAAAATTTAATTTAAATTTATTGTATTTGATCTTTTCAATATGATATTTTGGCATTTCACATCAATTGTGAAATGAAAGAATAAAAATGACAGTCAGGAATATGAAAATAACCAAGAGTCTTTTTACGTTCTCCCAAGAGACATCACTTAGCTCTGGTTTAAAACAACTGTTACTTTTGACAGTGTCAGTACACTGATGGTATACTGTATTGGGCTAATTCTTACATAACCATTTTGGAAGATTCCATTTGTGGCCTCACCTTAGATAGATAGATAGATTAAACCTTTAGCATTCAGATTATTTTGTCAAATGTATTGCTTATTTATTCAGATTGTTTTGAATTAATCCTGCATTAGCTCATAGACTCAAAATCTTGATGATGTGATTGTATATTTTTAGAATGACACTGCAAGGTCGGTGTGAAAGTCCTGATCTGGCCAGTTTGAACATAAAACAGGTAGAATATTTGGGCTGGATATAACTGGTTTAAATACCAATGGGTTAGTGTTGAAATATCAAACACATTTGGCTTTTCTTGCCAGATTAACCCTTTCGATACCAACCCACCTGAAACCACCATTGGTTCTATGATACAAATTCCCAGTATTAAAGAGATCTAAACCAGGCTGATCTGCTGGTCCTGTTGCTAGAAGGCGGTAGGGGTTTGCTCCCCCACTTGCAGTATATTCGATGCAGGTTGCATCATTAACCAGCTATAGGAAGTGTCTTCTTGGGGTTAAAATTTGCAGTTATGTCTGTTCCTATGGAATAGCCACATTGAGTGGCAACAAACATTACTTGCCTGTACAGTTACTGCTGTCATCTCTTACAGAGATTTTATAACTAGCCACTTTGCTTGTTTTAAATTAAAACCTTCCATCAGAATTTCATTTTAATTTATGTTCCAAACACCTGCTTAATAGTGACAGTTATTTTATAAAATCCTTAATTATTTCCAGAATTAACCGAGACAAAAGCAGTATATTTCGAAAGAAACATCTCAACGAAAGAGTTAAAGCATAAGCCAGATGTCACAGACCTGATAGGGACAGTTATTGCTTAGAACCTTATACACAACATAGACCAAAGTAACTGGATAAGGAAGTCAATATGAATTATAGCAGTTTTAGTAAAGATAAAGGGCACAGACATGGTTGCGTGGTTAAGAAGCTTGCTTTGCAACCACGTGGTTTCAGGTTTAATCCCAATGCATGGCAACATCAAGCGTCTTCTACTATGGCCCTTAGCCAATCAATGCCTTCTGAATTTGGTTGTCAGAAATTGAATTTAATTGAGGGAGACTGTGCAGAAGCCTGTCATAGTGATTGACATTAGGAAGGGTAGTCAGCTATAGGAACTGTGCCAAAACAGTCAATAGAACTTGGTGCAATCATCTGTCTTGCTGGTTGGGCCTCCAACCAAGCCCTTCATGACACCCTTAGAGCCAGGAACTTTTCAGCACACCCTCATATATCTATATATATATATATGTGTGTGTGTGTCTGTATATATATATTTATTTATATATATGTATATATATATATATATATATATATA
>NC_068997.1:19879909-19889837 GCF_001194135.2 Octopus bimaculoides
TGTGTGTGTGTGTGTTGCCCATATATATATATACACTTAATTAGTTGTGGGTTGGGAGTTTGATCGGCAGACGTCATTATTATTATTATTATTATTATTATTTTGAATTTTTCCCACAAGGGCGGCTTCGGGCAGGTGAAGAATAGTCAATTATATCGACCCCTATGTCCAACTGGTACTTATTTTTTATGGAATGTCTATGGCCATAGGTCTGTTGAATCAGGTTTGACCTGGTGTTAAACAACAGCATCAACAAAAATACAATACTACCATGACCATCACCATCAACATCACAACAACAACAATATCAACAATAACACTACCTTGGTTACTATCTGTACCAAGATATTACAGCACGTGGGACTGTCAACTAGAAAAAACACTTATCTCTCTTAGACTCTGTGAAATCACTTTCCTAAGCAGCAAAACCAAAGAACAACAGAACTCTTCTACATAATCAGTTTCCTTGTTAGTGATATGGCATTGGTATCTGCCATTCATTGGTCAATTCTAAAGAACTTTTTCACTTATCATCCTATTTTTGTTTCTATTACTTTTTTCTTTTTTACCAATTCTATTAGTTTTACTTTTCCTGCAGTGCCTGCAGAGATTTTATTGCACCATTCTGCTGTTTATAGCGATTTAAATTACCACTCACATAGTCAAAATCTATCAATTGCTTCTTTCTTTTTTTCCCATTTTCTTATCAAAAAGTCAATGATAAGGCAACAATGCCAAGCTGAATCTTTTATGGCGATTCAATTATTCCTTTCTGCAGAGAAACTGTAGAATCTTTGACCGTTTCAGTTCAAGATCGGTAGTAAAATGTTTCCCATATATTTACTTTGAGTTTGGCAGAAAATTTTGCTTTAGCATCCAAATGATTTTGTTATGTAAACTTGGTAGTGATCTATGTGTTGTGACTTATTAAATTTATTATCTACTCAATGAATGTATCTTTTCAGACAGAACAAACCTGTTATGAATAGATTTTGAAAAATACATTTTCTTTGCTTTCAGTTTCTCCCAAGAAAGTTAAGGAGGTTATGCAAGAATTTAGTCCCAATGGAGTCCTTTCAAATTACAATCCTGATCAGGTAAGCTCAACAATTTATTATTATTATTATTATTAATACTGAGTGAGAGAGCAGCGCATGCCATCAAAGTGAAACTGGGGTAAAATATATGAATCCCAGTATACCCATCATGGTTACTCGTCTGATAAAGGTACACCAGGTACATGTTGTTGTTGGCACTTTGTCGCTTACAACATAGAGGGTTCCAGTTGATCCGATCAACGGAACAGCCTGCTCATGAAATTAACGTGCAAGTGGCTGAGCACTCCACAGACACGTGTACCCTTGACGTAGTTCTCAGGGATATTCAGCGTGACACAGTGTGACAAAGCTGACCCTTTGAATTACAGGCACAACAGAAACAGGAAGTAAGAGTGTGAGAAAGTTGTGGTGGAAGAGTACAGTAGGGTTTGCCACCATCCCCTGTCGGAGCCTTATGGAGCTTTAGCTATTTTCGCTCAATAAACACTCACAACGCCCGCTCTGGAAATTGAAACCGCGATCCTATAACCGCAAGTCCGCTGCCCTAACCACTAGGCCATTGCGCCTCCACTACCAGGTACATACATCACAACCATATGTGCACAACATGGTGATTTCATATCAAGATAAACAGTGCAGGACTTTGCAGGTGGGCCCAGTTAGAATTTTCTTCAGATCAAGTAGCCCATCCCACTCAAAAGGTCCTTGAATAAGGGTTGTTTAAGGATGTTGAACAAAACATTCATGCTTTCAAAGCTGAATTATTCAAACTCCAAAGAACTACTCTCAACACATGCCTATAATGCTCCCCCACTATTTCTGCTCGTGATCAGAGATGCACATATCATCAGCCACCAAGAGACATGCTCAACTGGTTAAGGTCAAACAACTGACAAGCAAATCTGTGGTACTGAGCAGAATATTTGCTGTAGCCCATCTTTTATACCAAGACATTACATGTACATGATAACACTTCCAATCAGTTAAGATCAGAAGCCATGAGAGCCAGTGCCTGGTACTGCATCAGGGCATTTATTATTATTCATCATCACCATCATTATTACCTCCACCTTAGCGAAGGCAGACATATTGTTTTCAGTCATGTTTGTTTGTTTGTTTGTCCATGGACAAGATATCTCAAGAATCACTGGATGGATTCAGATGAAACTTTCAGGGATGTTTGGCCTCATGACTGGCACGAACTGATTGATCCAGTACTGGCCAAGGATTCTGAATTATTTTGCGGTTTTTTTTTTTGCTTTTTTTACTTAATTTTTGAGAGCTGTTGGGTTCATTTTTAGTATTTGCATTTGTGAGAGAAGTCGAGTTTAATTCAGATATTCTCATTTTAAAAATCATCTCTGGCTAATCATTGAGAGGATGTTGGTGTTGCCTTGGTGGAAGTTTGCACTGTCTGAGTGTTGTTGTTGTTGTTGTTGTTGTTAATACTATAACTACTACTACTATCATCATCATCATTATTATTATTAGTGAAGGCACAAGGCTCAGTGGTTAGAACATTGGGCTTATAACCATGAGCTTGTGAGTTCAATTCCTAGATCAGGCTGTTTGTTGTTTTCTTGAGCAAGACTCTTTATTTTACATTGCTCCAGTTCACTCAGCTGTGGAAATGAGTTGTGATGTCACTGGTGCAAAGCTGTATCGGCCCCTTTGCCTTTCCCTTGGACAACATCAATGGCACGAAGAGGGGAGGCTGGTATGCATGGGTGACTGGTACTTATTCTATTGGTCACTTTTGCCGAACTACAAAGTTACTGAGATGTAAACACACCAACACTGGTTGTCAGGTGGTGAGAGGAGACCTACACAGACACAAAGTCACATGCATGCATATATATATATATATATATATATATATATATATATATATATATATATATATATATAAATGATGAGCTCCTCTCAGTTTCCGTCTACCAGTTTCACTCATAAGGCTTTGGTTGTCCTGAGGCTATAGTAGAAGATACTTACCCAAGGTGTCACGCAGTGGGACTGAACCCAGAGCCATGTGATTGGGAAGCAAACTTCTTAACATTCAGGCATGCCTGTTTGCATAGATCTGATGTACCACAGTTAAGTAATTGAAGAATATTTCTTTGAGTTGCTTAGCTATAGACTATCACATTCTTATAATGGTAGTGGTGGATGATTGAGTGATGAGCATGCTGGTCTAAAATTATATGATTTAATGATTTAGCTGTGACATTGATCTAATTAAGTGACGATGTAAACATTTCCTTCGTTATAATACCTTCATTATTTTACACCCTACCCATCCCCACTCCCAACATAGGCAGACGGTGATTACTAGAAACAATTTATAAACCTATGAACAACTTCTACCAAACTTGAAGCTCATTATACTTTGTTAATTTTCTAAGATTTCAGTTTCAAAATATCAATTAGTGACCTTCATTTTTAATTGGATTCTAAAGCACGTGGTGATTTTCATTTGAATGGCAACAAAGAGTTTGCTGACAGGGATTTTGGTTGTTACATTGAGTATGCAATAGAAATTAGAGATTTCTAAATCACCGATACTTCTCTCAACACACAACGTCAGCCCATTTTGAAACTCGCCATTCTACAAGGAACCTTAGGGGTTTAATTCTTAACAGGTCATCTGATGACATTCTTTTGTATGTTGCCTTTCAACACTTGTAAAAAATATAACTGGAAGCTGAAAATGGTTTCTGTTTGTAGAGTTAAGAATTGTATGAATTTAGTAAAATAAGGTTTCGATGAAGCAAGTACTGGGATAAACCTCTATATTATCAAGGCTTCTTATAAAAATACAGGAAAATAAAATTAATCAATAGGCACAGGTGTGGCTGTGTGGTAAGAAGTTTGCTTCCCAGCCACATTATTCCTCTGATCTGGCAAGGTTTCTACAGCTGGATGCCCTTCCTAACGCCAACCACTCCGACAGTGTAGTGGGTGCTTTTTATGTGCCACCAGTATGGGAGCCAGTCAGGGCACTAACATCGACCACGTTTGGATGGTGCTTTTTAGATACCACCAGCATGGGGAGCCAGTCAGGTGGAACTGACATCGATCCATGCTCAAATGGGGTTTATTAAATGCCACCAGCATGGGTGCCAGTCAAGCGGCACTGGCCATGACTACGATTTTCGATTTCACTTGACTCAGCAGGTCTTCTCAAGCACATCATATCGCCTGACAATTCAAGGATACTTTTAAATGGGCTGGTTATGCAACACTGGAATTGGCCACAGCTGCAATCTCACTTTACTTGCTGGGTCTTCTCAAACACAGCCTATCTCTAAAGGTCTCGGTCTCTTGTCATTGCCTCTGTTAGGCTCAACATCCAAAAATCATGCTTCCCCACCTCATCCCATGTCTTCCTGGGTCTACCTCTTCCACAGGTTTCTTCCACTTCATATATATGTGTGTGTGTGTGTGTGTATATAGTGAACTAAACACCTCATTCTGTATATATATATATTTAAGTGTGTATGTATATATATATATATATATATATATATATATATACATATATACATATATATATATGATACATGTATATGGGGTAGTTTTGGTATTGTTAAGAAGTGGACTAGATCATAAAATCATAGTAGATCTATCTAACAGCCGACTGATTGATATCTAGCAGGTATGACATTGCCTACCTACTGAAAAAGCTGATCTAACAATATAGAACTGCTATTTAAATCATGACAATCAAACAAGTGAGTTCTATAAGACAGGTTTAACTAGTTTATGTAGTTTGCCTTTAAGTATTTGGTTGGCTTTCTCTGGGTGTGGTGTTGCAGGAGTTGGTGGGGGCAGGGAAGAATAGGGCTCTCAGTAATGTCGGTGAAACATCACAACAAGGAAATTAAATCAGATTCTAAAATATGTTCAAATTATTTTATCCATTTGTTCTTTTACATTGGACTCTGGCCATTCTGGGGATCCAGTTTTGAGACTTTGATTCATCATATTACCCTTAAGAAGTCTTGTGTTGATACACACATCCATACATACACACATACATACATACATACATATACACACACACACACACACATACATAAGGCAAATAAGAAAATGGAGAAGATAATAAATCAACAAACATCAGCCTGTAGACATTCATTTATATCTATTAATTGAAATCATATGTATAAGTAATCAAAATAAGCAAAAAAAAAAAACAAGTAAATAAATAGATAAATAAAAATAAACAAAATAAGAATAAATGAGTGAAAAAATACTAAGCTCTTACAGCTGTTTCTACTACGGAGTTTTTTTCACTCATTTATTCTTAGTCAGTTGTTTATTTTTATTTATCTATTTATTTACTTGTTTACTTGCTTATTCCATTTGTTTATTTTGATTACTTATACATATGATTATAATCAATTAATAAACAGATATAAATGAATGTCTACAGGCTGGTGTTTGTCCATTGATTATCCTCTCCATTTTCTAATTTGCCTTATAAATTCTGGGTAAATTTCTGTTTTACCCCCCGTCATACCTATATCCTTGCTGCTCATTTGCACAGTTTCAACCAGCCTCTCCATTTCAGGCCCTGTTTTTGCAAACAGTTTTAAATCATCCATGAAGAGAAAGTGGTTGAGACGAGGTCTGTTCATTCTCAGCTCATAGTGCACTTTGATTTTATGTAGGACTACGGAAAGTGGGATCAAAGCTATAACAAATATTATTATTATTATCATTATCATCATCATCATCATCATCATCATCATTATTATACCAAAGATAATTGCTTTTATAAGTAATATTTGTTTTCATTGTTTTTTGTCTTTTCTAGCCAATCGACTATGAAGGATTTTTGATATTTATGCAGACGTACTTAGACATGAAAGAGGTTCCTGAAGAACTATGCAAAGCTCTATTTCAGTCCTTTATGAAATCAGGTAAAAGTAGCTTACGAGATGAACTTTTGCTTTGAGTAGTCACCCATTTGTCTACATGTCTTGATTGATAGCAATTTAAATATTTATTTCCCTTTAGAAATATAAAGCATTTTGACTAATTTGAGGCTCAGACCTCTTCGGTGATCTTTCTAGAGATTGTATTTCTAAATGTACTTTATGAGAACAGTTGAATATTGGTTTTGATATTGGTTTCTTTTATTGGCATCAAATGTCCTTAGAGAAAGTTGAATCAAAGATTTAAGTGTACTTGGATAACCCGAGATTGAAGACTAGGGAATTAGTGGATAAATTCTGTTAATTAGTAGAATAATTAGTGTTGAAGGTGGATATAATGATAGCATGATGGCTATTGTAGATTAAGACTAATGGGAGGTGAAGTTAAGTTTAAAACTGTACTACATCTATTGAATAACATAGGATTTCCTTCTCAGTGCTATAAGTAAATTATATAAATAAATTATAGGAGATTTATGTAAGAAAGATATTACTATGTGGTAGTATTACAGAAAAGTATAACTGTATGATAGTGAATGTAGAGGGTTTAAAGTGGCAAAATGACTGGATTGTAGCTGGGGTGGGGGGTAGGGTAGGGGGCAGTCCACCCCAAGCGGCACTTTTATAGGGACACTACTTTTGGGACTGCTGTAGGCAATATGTGGTTTTTGTGGGGTATGGGGGTGGCAAACGGAAGGGCTGGCCTGGTTGACACACACTCTAGCTACACTAGTGCCTATAAGTCTTTTATTCTATCAAATGCAATATTCTTTTCTACTCTGGGCACAAGGCCCAAAACTTTTGGGGAGGGGGCCAGTCAATTAGACCGATCGCAGTACGCAACTTATCAACCCCGAAAGGATGAAAGGCAAAGTCGACCTCAGCAGAATTTAAACTTAGAATGTAAAGACAGATGGAATACCACTAAGCATTTCACCCGACGTGCTAAAGTTTCTGCCAGTTTACCGCCATTCTATCAAATATGATATTAAGAATACAAAAATGGCCTTGATGGCTTTCTGATCTTCAGTTAATTCAGAATTATTAATATAATTCATATAACAGTTAAAGTAAAGGGTATTTCTAAATTTAGCTGCTTCTTGTCTTTGCTGACAGAGGTCTCAGTTTAAAATGAAAAATTGACTGACACATGGGTGCAACAGCAAGATCATTAATTAGTGTAGTTGTTGTTGAATCTATGGTTAATTCAAATAAAGCAGATTTACTATCAAAGGCATTTCAACCAAAAATATCATGTTCTCCTGTGTGCAGGACTGCATCAAATGTGGTGACATAGCTAGAGTATGTGCCACTCAGAGCAGCTCTTCAGTTTGCAACTGTGCCTTCCCCTAATACAAGCTTATACAGCTGACCCAAATAAAAGCATTACTCAAGGCTTACTTCCCCCTCCCTCCTCTACATTACTGATCAATCTTAAGGTGGGATTTGAGTAAGATTTAGTAGAAGGTTTCGGTGACCATATAGATTTAATAGAAAGCTTAGGTAACCATATAAATTTATTAGTAGGTTTAGGTAACCACATAGATTTAGTAGAAGGTTTAGGTACCCATATAAATTTATGAGTTGGATTAGGTAACCCTGTACAGCAGTCATGGGCAAACTATGGCCCAAGGGACTTTCAAAATAGTATGTCTAATGAAAATTACCTTGGTTTCTTTTAGTAGAGAGGCCCTGCCTTATAATAAGCCATGTCTCATGCAGCTGGCTTTCACACTAGCTTGCAAGATAGTTTAACAGAAATTTATATAGAGCAGTAGAGTAGGTATGATAAATGGACTGCAAGTTCCGAAAAATGATGGCAGCTCTTTTTCCTCACCAACAGTGGACCAACGTGTTTCTGAATCAAACAGTGACTGAGTTTGACTCAAGTCATGAATACAGCCAAAGCTCTACAGCACGCCACTGTTCAAGAATTGTTGGGCTTTTCTGACTATGGTGAGTTGTATTTTCAGACCAGGAAAAGTTCTCTGCTATTTGCACTGGATGAAAGTAGTATCCTGAGAGACATATCTGGTGGCTAGCATTTGTTAAGAGAATATCCCCCAAACGAGTAAGTAAATATCAAAGCAAGTAGCTTTATTAAATGCCGAAACCAATTTATCTTATAGGAGTAAGACTAGTTAAAAGGATTCGCCAATCTAATTCAACCCTGCTTAAAACAGGTGCTGATGTTCAAGGTGTCCAAGGTTCAATTCTTATCAAAGACGTGGTGTGCTACCTGTCACTTGTGGAAGGAGGAAGTCCCGGAGAAAAGCTGGAATGTAAGTATTGGTTTCTGTGTTAAGGAATGGTTTCTTATTTAACACTTTTCAGATTGTATTTTGTTTCAGTTTGGGAAGCTTTCTTATTGCTTGGGATTGGATGGGGTAGCTTATGCAAATTATTTTAGGGTTTCCTTCCTCTCCCCCGCCCCATAAACACAGACATACATACAGACAAAGAATTTTATATTCTCTGAACTTTTAAACTTTGTCACCAAAATTTCTTATTTCATCATATATGACAGAACAGATTTTTTTGTCTTTTTCCTTTGTTTTGGCTGGAAAAGGTTAGAATAGTACATCTTACTAAGAAAGTAGATACTGGTTCATTTAACACACACACTCACACGCACACACCCACACATGCACACACACACACACAATGATATTTCATTATTTATACAACCACACACATGTACATGCATAAACACAACTTGTGTGTGTGTGTGTGTGTGTGTGTGTGTGTTATATAAGAAGATATATATAATTATATACATATATAAACACAGATATACATATATACATCTACATATATATCTATTCATATACATTTGTGTGTATGTGTGTGTGTGTGCATTCATAAGATACACCAAGGTAAATGTTAACATTAAAGTTGGGAACTTCATAACAGCACATCATACATGGATCACACATGCACCACACTTTTCACTTTGCTAACTATACATCTGAATCAAGATTGTTTTCTGGTACATCATTTAACAGAACTCAATATAACTATCAATAGCAAAACTCTTACAATACACTCTACCATCAAATATAAGGTCTTAGGCAAGGCATGATACTTATCCATGATATTTTATCACAACAAATATCTTATCACCATACTTTGTCCACAATATAGAGTAATGCAACATACTGAGGACAAGCCAATAAAAGAGCCACTACTTGATAACTTGACTTGCTAGAAGTAGCAGCCAAATCACATTACTTTGTTCACAAATTATAATAATACAGAAGGCGCATGGCTCAGTGGTGACAGCATCGGGTTCGCAATCATGAGGTAGTAAGTTCGATTCCCGAACTTGGGTTGTGTGTTGTGTTCTTGAGCATGACACTTTATTTCATGTTACTCTAATTCACTCAGCTGTAGAAATGAGTTCTGAAATCACTGGTGCCAGGCTGTATTAGCCTTTGCCCTTCCCTTGTATAGCATCGGTGACTTGGAGAGGGGAGGCCGATATGCATGGGGGACTGCTGGTCTAATATAAACAACCTTGCACAGACTTGTGCCTCGGAGGGGAACTTTCTAGGTGCAATCCAATGATCAGTCATGACCAAAAGGGGTTTCTGCTTTATAATAATACAACATACAAAGAACAAACCAATAAAAAAGTTGCTACATGGTCACTGACTTGCTAGAAACAGGAGTCAAACCACGCATTACTTTGTTCGTAACAAATATTAGAATAACATGCAATGAAAAATCAATAGAAAAGTCACTACATAGTCACTTAACTTGCTAGAAACAGTAGCTAAATCACACCACATCTAAAAAAAGGAAGAAGAAAAAAGACACTTTGGGTATATAACTTATGTACACTATATCCAAGTGAAACATGAAAACAAAAAATGGATTGTTAGACTTGAAATCTCTTTGATCTTCTGTTTGCTTCAAGACAGTCTTTTT
>NC_068997.1:19890131-19891229 GCF_001194135.2 Octopus bimaculoides
TATATATATATATATATATATATATTTATAATATTTTTGTGTGTGTTATTTTTCCAAATGTTTTATGTTCCAAGCTTTAGAATATAAATTATCGTTAAGTTCACAGCAGTATTGTTCTTTCTAGGTTCTCATGGATTTTCTTTTCTTTTTACCATGTGAAAGATGTATGTTGGAATGACAAGATTGATAATAGCTTTTGAAAGTAATAAGAGAGAAGCACACATGATTCTGTTGCTATATTCCTTGTGTCTTTTGATCATTTTTGTTCTTGTTGTGTGTCTTCATCTCTCACAGTCTCTTAACGCTCTCATGAATGTAAATGCCAACAACCTGTAACCTCTATTGTTTACAAAAAAGCAGGCATGGCTGTGTGGTAAGAAGCCTGCTTCCCAACCACATACTTCTGGGTTCAGTACCACTGCATGACACCTTGGGTAAGTGTTTTCTACAGTAGCCTCGGGTCAACCAAAGCCTTGTAAACGGATTTGGTAGACAGAAACTGAAAGAAGTCTGTTGTATATATATATATATATATAAACATATAGAAAGGATGAAAGGCAAAGTCGACCTCGGTGGAATTTGAACACTGAACGTAAGGATGGATGAAATGCCACTAAGTATTTTGCCTGGTGGGCTAATGATTCTGCCAGCTCGCTGCCTTAATAGTAGTAATAATAATAATAATAATAATAATAATAATAATAACAATAATGATAATATAGTTGAAAAGAATGAATAGCATGATTCCATAGGCTGCAGGTAGCAAACCCGCTACGCATGCAAGACTCTAAGGAGCTCCAACAAAACCTGTAATAAAGAAAAAATAATGATGAAAATAATAATTTCTAATTTTGGCACAAAGTCAGCAATTTTCGGGGAGAGTGTTGGTTAGTCAATTTTATTCACCCCAGTGTTTTACTGGTACTTAATATTATCATTTTCATTTCGCCCATCTTGACGTTCTGGCATGCAGCTACTCACCTCCACTTTCCTTTCCCAAATACTTCTTAATAATGGAAGCTTTTTGCTTCCTTTCCTTCTCCTCCTTCTCTGTTCTTTTCTGCCTTGCAGCTTACATGGCAACTTCACCAGTGCTGG
>NC_068997.1:19891733-19892276 GCF_001194135.2 Octopus bimaculoides
TATATATATATATATATTTATATATAATACATACACACACAGTAGGCTTCTTTCAGTTTCTATCTACCAAATATGTGTGGCCTGGTGCTTTGGGCTACATTAGGAGACACTTTCTCAAGGTGCTCTGCAGTGTGATTGAACACAAAACCAGATAGTTGGATGGCAAACTTCTTAACCAAACATCCATGCCTGTCCCTACTACCCCAATACATAAAAAAGCATGGCAGAAAAATCTCAGCTAAGGAAACACAAATATTTTCTATAGAATACCTTCAAAAGCACAAAGCTTTCTATAGAATCGATATTAATGGCTGAATATACATAACAACTTTAACATACAATTAAAACAAAGCTTAACACCATGACATGAAACGGTTATTTATTTTCCCTTTATTTCTGTCTGTTTATAAGAAATATTATTCAATACATGTGCAAACACACATTTTTCTGTATTTCTGTATCTTCATATAAATATACCATCATGATCATGACCATCATAATCAAAGGTCTTTTTTTTTTTTTTTCCTGTTGCTGGCATTGGAT
>NC_068997.1:19892286-19892796 GCF_001194135.2 Octopus bimaculoides
ATTGGATGGATGGTTCAATGGGAGGCTGTGATACCTCAGAAGACCAGGTCTTGCTCCACTGCCTCAGTTTTGCCATAATTTGTTTAGTTGGATACCCTTCTTAACTCCAATACCAACCATATCTGTAATATATGTATGTTTTGTTTATACTGAAAGAGACAATCAGCAAGAGAAAAATAGAAAGCGGACTGTAATACATACACACATACATCACAGGAGTGGCTGTGTGGTAAGTAGCTTGCTTACCAACCACATGCTTCCAGGTTCAGTCCCACTGAGTGGCACCTTGTGCAAGTGTTTTCTACTATAGCCTCGGGCCGACCAAAGCCTTGTGAGTGGATTTGGTAGACGGAAACTGAAAGAAGCCCGTCGTATAAATATGTGTGTGTGTGTGTGTTTGTGTGTTTGTGTGTCTGTTTGTCCCCCTAACATCGCTTGACAACTGATGCTGATGTGTTTATGGCTCTATGACTTAGCAGTTCGGCAAAAGAAGCCAATAGAATAAGTACT
>NC_068997.1:19894765-19902577 GCF_001194135.2 Octopus bimaculoides
TATGCAAAATAAAACAAAAATGGAAAAATTCAGTTGTCACTAATTGCAACTGAATGTTCAGGGTAGCACCAACATTGCTAGAAATAAGAGTTAAAAAATCCTCAGAACTATAAGGAAGCACATTTTCATATGCTATAAATATGAGTCTAGGACATTTACCCCAATCCCCATGAACAATAACTCCCCTAGGACAATTACCCCTGAGGACAACAGATGATGATTAAAAACTTCTTAATATATTAGAGAAAGGGTAATTAACCAGGGGGTGGGGTAGTTGTCATCGGCGGTAATAGTCCTCAAGGGGTAATTGTCCTGATACGATATATATATATATGGTGTATCTTGTGTGGTCAAATAGATGGATGATTGTTAATGTTAATTTTAGAGTCCCATGTAGATTATCCAAGTCCAGTCCACTTCCTTTATAGTAGTTAAGCAACTACTATTCTTAATAGTATTGCTAGTTATGAAATACAAAACAAATGTAGGATAAATTACAATAAGTGCAAGTGTATATTATTTGTTCCTATGCCCGTTTCTCCATGCTTGTGTGTGTGTGTGTTTGTCCCCCACCTCCATTTGAAAGCCAGTGTTGGTTTGTTTAGGCAGAAGCAAGTAAAAAAAAAATGGTAAAAGTACCAGTCCAGTACTGAAGTCAATTCCTTTCTCTTTCTTCCTGTTCTTGTCTCCTTCTCATTTTCTCTCTAGAAATAAATTATCTGTGTTCAGAGCTGAAATAGAATAGGCTCCACCAAGTTTAAAGTGCCCAAGATATGCTTTATATCATAATGGCGCTGCTTTGATTCCATCAAGAGCTAAGGACCCAAGAAAGGAAGTACTGGGTAGTACTTGTTTTCACCTTGCTCGGCTGTTTAGTTATTTAAACTGCTCCATATCAATATTACAATTTATAAAAAAATTTTTCAAAAGTATAGACTCCCTTTTCATTGTGAATGACCTTGGAGTTGCACCTAGAAAGTTCACCTCTGAGACACAAGCCAGGTAAGGTTGTTTATGGAAGACCAGCAGTCGTCCATGCATACTAGCCTCCATTCTCCAAGCCACTGATGTTATCCAAGGGAAAAGCAAAGGCTGATACAGCTGGGCACTATTGATGTTACAACTCATTTCTACAGATGAATGAACTGGAACAATGTGAAATAAAGTGTCTTGCTCAAGAACATAACACACAGCCCGGTTCAAGAATCAAATTCACTACTTGATGATTGTGGGCCTGATGCTCTCACCACTGAGCCATGTGCCTTCGCCATTTATAAAGCATCATAATTATTTGTTATATAAGTTCATAAATGATAATAACTTAACTCACAGATAACATTATGTATATAATTCCTGCATATCTTGTGATTTGGAGACTTTGCAAGATAATCATATTGATTTTTGACTGTTATGATTAAGATTCTACATTTACAAAATGATGTCTCCTGGGGCAAGGCAGTAATGATAAAATTAAGTGTTTTATAGCCTCGTGAACTCTACATTCTCCTATGTCTTGAACATCAAGTCTTTAGGGATTGGATGTTTGTTTTGAGAAACCTTTTACTCAATAATGCAAGCTTTTGCTGGTTGAGGTCTTGAAAAGTTGGCTTCTTGGCCAAATAATTCAGTTTGTATCATGTAGTTAGTATTACGCTGTATTGAATGATTAACACACAAAATTCTCATATTTCTCAGTTTAACTGCAACATACTCCATGAAGGGAACTCAAAGCTCCTCTTTGTAAGTAACTTGTAATTGTTGTGATGGAAAAAATCCAATGTTGTGATGTCCATACCTTTCCTAAAGTCATCAAGAGTATAAGTAAAATGGTTTTATGCCAGAGTTTAAACTTGTGTCACAGTTTCAGTTTACTAAGTATAAATGATAGTTTAACTTTCTGATACCAAACTACCTGAGACTGACCATGGTTACATGATACAAACTTCCAGTTTTAAAGTGATCTAAGTTAAAAGTATGTTCTAAACAGCTAAATAACAACACTTTGTTATGTCTTGGGTGGGTTGTTATGTCAATAATAATAACACGTGGAGGCGCAATGGCCCAGTGGTTAGGGCAGTGGACTTGCGGTCATAGGATCACGGTTTCGATTCCCAGACCGGGCGTTGTGAGTGTTTATTGAGTGAAAACACCTAAAGCTCCACGAGGCTCCGGCATGAGATGGTGGCGAACCCTGCTGTACTCTTCCACCACAACTTTCTCTCACTCTTACTTCCTGTTTCTGTTGTGCCTGTAATTCAAAGGGCCAGCCTTGTCACACTGTGTCACGCTGAATATCCCCGAGAACTACGTTAAGGGAACACGTGTCAGTGGAGTGCTCAGCCACTTGCACGTTAATTTCACGAGCAGACTGTTCCGTTGATCGGAGCAACTGGAATCCTCGACGTCGTAAGCGACGGAGTGCCAACACACAATAATAACACACACAGGTGATGTGCAGCAACATCTTATGTTCTAGTTTTCCTGCTCAGTGTTCCTTACAGCTACCTTACAGCTGAATTAAAGGATTTAAAAGTCAACATGGAGGTGATGCATTTTTTTTAATAAAGTGGAGCTGTTGGGTGGGTATTTTGAGTTTTAGACAGCAGAACACAGTGCATTTTGGCATTTTGCTAACTTGGCTAGATCTCATCTTAATTCGTGTTTGTATTTAACTTGTAAGATTCATGATGAGAATTTGTGTGTCAAAAGAAATTTCGCTGTGTCTTCGGAGAGTTAAAGATTCTTGATGTGAATTTGTGTTGAAACAAATTCTGTTGTGTCTTGGGAGAATCATTACACCAATTATTATTGGTATAATGGGTCTCCCAATACATCAAAATTTATTTCAACACATGAAAACACATCAAGAATATTGCAAGTCAAAAAGTGAAATAACAACATTATTTTACCAAATTCTTCATGATTTTCTACCTTAATTTCAACAAAAACAGTGCATTTCAATATGCTACTGAAAGGATAATGGGCTTATAGTGGTGAATTGAACTAATCCACAAGCCAATCCTGAAGGGATTTGGGCTCTGCTAAGAGGATTTTCCTTACCTCTACATGAAGATGATCTTCAAAAGAAGCATTGAGGTTATGGTTTCTCATAGAATCTCTCTTTGAAATTAGACATATTTGTCAGGCGTAACTGTGTAGTTAAGATGCTCGCTTTGCAATCATGTAGTTTTGGGTTCAGTCCCACTGCATGGCACTTTGGCAAGAATTTTCTATTATAGCCCCAGGTCAACCAATGCCTTGTGAGTGAGCATGACTGATGGAACGTGACTGTATGGAAGCCCATCGTGTGTTTGTGTGTGTATCTTTGTGTTTTCCCCCCATCATTTAACAACTGGTGTTGGTTTATTTATGTCCCCATAACTTAACCATTTAGCAAAAATGACCAATAGAGTAAGTACCAGACTTCAACAAAAGAAAAGAAAGTACATGGGATTGATTTGTGTGATTGAAAACCTTTATAACAATTCTCCAGTATGGCTGCATGTCAATAACTGAAACAAGTAAACGATCAAAAATAAGGCCTGTAATTTTTAAGAATTCTTAAGGCAGTGAGCTGGCACAAACGTTAGCACGCTGGGCGAAATGCTTAGCGGTATTTCGTCTGTCTTTACATTCCGAGTTCAAATTCCACTGAGGGCGACTTTCACTTTCATCCTTTCAGGGTCAATAAATTAAGTACCAGTTGCATACTGCAGTTGATCTAATCGACCGGCCCCTCCCCCAAAATTTCGGGCCTTGTGCCTAGAATAGAAAAGAATTTTTAAGAATTTTTGTATTTTGTATTCCAAGCACTTTTCTTTACAAAACCAAAAAACTGGTATTGTATTTATCTTTTACCTTTTACTTGTTTCAGCCATTAGACTGTGGCCGTGCTGGGGCACTGCTATGAAGAAGTTTTAATCAGTCAAATTGGCCCCAGTACTTTTTTTTTCTTTAAGCTGGGTATATATTTTATCAGTTTCTTTTGCCGAACTACTAAGTTATAGGGGTGTAAGCAAACCAACACTGGTTGTCAAGAAGTGGTGAGGGACAAATACAAAGACACACACAAAGTGTTGGGCTTCTTTCAATTTCCATCTACCAAATCCACTCACAAGGCTTTAGTCAACTCGAAGCTATAGTGGGAGATACTTGCCCAAGGTGCCACGCAGTGGGACTGAACCTGGGACCATGTGTTTGGGAAGCAAACTTCTTACCACACAACCATGTTTGTACCTTGTATTGTGGACCCAGACAATTTATTTTGTTACTGGCTTCAACCACTACACTGTAGCTATACTATATTTTCTGCTTTCCAAACAGCATCTGTGTTTGCTATTTGCATCATGTTAGGTAACAGAAGCTATCAACTATTTCTAGTGAATTGTCCAGGCATTTAAAAGAATCTATTTCTGGTGTTCTTTTAATACTTATTGCTCCAGTGCATTTGCTACACACACAAAGCTTAGCTTCTCTATCAGTCTACCTGTGATCCTACTACATCTCTTGTGTGTCCATAGATTCCACTGTATACAACATATAGAATTTACACCTAGTCCTTTTCTGCATATCATACAGGTTTGTTTCCTTGAGGATACTAGCGCCTGTCTTTTCTAAGTTTACTGTGATCCCAAGTTTTGCTTGGAATTTCTTTTCTAGTTTCACTATACATTCATCTAGATTATCAGCATATGGTACTTACCATGGACAGGCAGCCTTAGAATCCTTCATGGTACACTGTAGGACTGATGAATAGGAGAGGACTAAAGACTGAGCTTTGATGCCTCTCCCCCACCTACTGTCATGATAAAATTGGTTTCAAATTTTGGCACAAGGCCATCAATTTCAGAGGATGGGCCAAGTCAATGACATCGGCCCCAGTGCTCAAAGTAAACCCATGCAAAGTTGACTTTGGTGGAATTTGAACTGTAAACATTCAATCAAAATGCCGCTAAACATTTTGTATGGCACAAAAACAATTCTACCAACTCACTGCCTTAAATCATTGTAATATATGGTTTCAAATTTTGGCACAAAGCCAGCATGTTTGAAGGAGGGGAGGGGGGTAAGCCAATTACATTGACCCCCCCCCCCCCAGCATTCAACTGGGACTTATTTTATTGACCATGAAAAGATAAAAGCCAAAGACAACCTCTGCAGAATTTGAACTCAGGATGTAAAGACAGACAAAATGCCACACAACATTTTACCTGGCATTGCAGCATTTCTACCAGTTCACTGTCTTCTTTCATGTTAAAATTACCACTGAACTTATTGTTGACTCATCATGTGTTGTGTGTATGTGTGGCTGTATGGTTGAGAAGATTGCTTCACAACAAGGTGATTTTGAATTCAATCCCATAGTACAGCAAAAGACACACCTTTGGGCATGTGTCTTTTATTGTTGCTCCATACTGACCAAAGCCTTGTGGATTTTGGTAAAGTGAATACAGCCTGTCATATGTATAATGTATACGTCTATGTGTGTTCCCTTGTCTCAGCATCATGTGATGGCCAGAAATAAGTATAATCATCATAGAGGTAATATTGGTCATTTCCAGTCTTCTGTGAAGAATATATCTGACTATGGGATTTATTGATTGCTTAGAAACAGATGAAGGTTGGTGACAAGAAAGGTAACCAGCCATAGAAAATCTGCTTCAGTAAATTTCATCTGATTCATGCAAGCATGGAAAAGTGGGTATTAAGTGAATGATGATGGTAATGATGATGTGTGTGTATCTGTATATACATATGGGCACACATGTGTGACAGGCTTCTGTACAGTTTTTGTCTATCAATTTCACTTATGTGGAATTGGTCATCCTTAGGCTACAGTGAAAAAGACACTTGTTCAAGGTGCCACATAGTGAGAGAGAACTCAAAACCACATGGAAACAAACTAAATAAACTTTACACCCACAAGGCACCTTTCAGCTACACATACATACATATGTATGTGTGTGTGTATAGAGTGTTAGGTGTGGTGTACAGATATTGAATATTGAGAAAAAAGGTCGCCAGAATTTTGGAAAAAAAATCTTTTTATTTATTCATTATTATTAGCACTTTAGTTCGTTTCTCGAACTTGTCAAACACCTATATATATATATATATATATATAGGTTTAAATCAATGGTAAGCAAATTTTAACCAACAACATGGATATATCTACAATTTTTATGCCTCTATTAATGCTGGGGGTGATGTTGATGATTGATTTAATATTTAATTATTTGAAAAGTGTTAATGACATTGTATTATAAAAACTATCACAATTCTTTGCATTTTTTCTGATGTTTAGTTGTTCAGATAAAGAAAAAGATAGGAAGCATAAAATTTTTTTGGGAACTAAAATAGAAATAAAAATAAAAAGCTTTGAGGAATTAATAATGTGTTTGAAGAAGTTCAAGACCTGAAGTTGAAATAAAATTAATCAATTTAATATTGAAGTGGTATAAGTTGAGGTGAAATACCATTATAATATACTGAAATATGGCAGGAATGAAAGACAAAAGACATTCAGTGTTCAGGCTGGTATATCTGTAGGCTTCATGTCAAGGGCTGTTGGTTTGCAGTTTGTAATCTTGTTTAGATCAATACCATTTTTGCTTTTATAATGGAATATCTTTAGTGGCACCAAACTTTCACAATTAAATTGATTTCTTCTTCTTCTTCTTTTTCTTCTTCTTCTTCTTCTTCTTCTTCTTCTTCTTCTTCTTCTTCTTCTTCTTCTTCTTCTTCTTCTTCTTCTTGTAACTGATTTTATTTTTACATAACAAATCTCAATTAAGAACTGCCAACATCACAAATGGGAGTTGCTATTTTGCTTTCTTTCTTTCTTTCTTTCTTTCTTTCTCTACTCCTCTCTCCCTCTCTCTAGATCTAGGCACATCATCATCATCGTCATCATTTAACATCCATTTTCCATGCTGGCATGGGTTGGATGATTTGACAGATGCTGGCTAACCAGAGAGCTGCCCAGGGTCCAATTTTCTGTTTTGGCATGGTTTCTATGTCTGGATACCCTTCCTAATACCAACTACTTTACAGAGCATACTGGGTGCTTTTTTTTTTGGCACTGGCGTGGGTCCTTTATACATGGCAATAACACAGGTGCTTTATACATGGCACCAGCAGGGTTGATTTACATGGGACACTGCACACTGACATGGATACTTTTTTATGTGGCACTGACATGGGTGGTTTATGCAATGCATTAGCATGGGAGCTTTATATGAGACTCTCGCCTTTGGTTTTCTACAATCTTCCTTGTTTTATCCTTGTTTCTGGAGAGAATACATCTTTTCTTTGGTGGTATGGTCGCTGTCATGGCCATAAAGACAGAAAGTTACCGATGTGTAATGTTGTTCACATTAGGATATAGATATGTATTTAATTTTAGTAGCAATGTTTAAACATGCCATTGAAATGCCTACACCTACTACAGAACCATATGTATTATTATTTATATGTCATCTTGCATTGAAGGTTTGTATAAAATTTAATTCAATATATACAGATAACTTTCCACTGGAATTGAGTTTTAAGAAACCACAAAGTCCTGTTGAAAAATCTAATTTTTTATCTTAATATTATTTTGACTTTTTTTTTCTCTTTTGGAATCAGTTTCTCTCATATATGTACCTGTGTATCTATGAATCTGAAATAGCAACCAAATATCCCTCAAATCACACCTTACTCCTCACATATGTATGTATGCATGTAGATATATATATATATATATATAGTGTTTGAATGAGTCATGAGAAGCAATGTGGTAGCTTGATCTGAGATGAATAATTATGAAGT
>NC_068997.1:19902955-19908972 GCF_001194135.2 Octopus bimaculoides
ATATATATATATATATATATATATATATATATAGTGTGTGTGTTTTGAGTTTTGAGAGTTGTATTTAATTTTAGTAGCAATGTTTAAACATGCCAGTGAAATTCCTTTGAAAAGTTTTTTATTTTGTATTTCTTGTAAGATTTATGTTGTTTCCATTCTAATCAATAATCCATTTGCTTATATTTTTTTTTATTTATATTCAGTTCTGGTTTCGGTATTTTGCTGAAACTTCTCAACATTTAAAACTTTATTTACGATGTTTACTAATGGTAACCATGTATCGACTGCATACTAATGTTATTCGCATGCAAAATTTACATCGCCAAGACAGGAATTATTTGATGGGAGTGGCATGGGAAATATTTTTGATATGTACATTTGGTGAGGGTCTAGAACATAAAACTGACTCTCTTTCTCTCTCTCTCTCTCTTTCTTTCTCTCTCTCTCTCTTTCTATCTCTCTATCTCTCTATCACATATGCACACATGCACATGTTCTCACAAATAACAACAGCTTACCAAACACACTTCAACCTCTGGGCACTGATCCATAGATGCACGACCTCTCCTTGACCACCTTGTCCTTACCACATTAGCCCTTGCTCTTCAGAACTAGCTATGTCTGTCTTTTAACTTCACCTCGCCCCTGCTACTCCCCTGCTATGCCACCAGTCCCTAGCGCTAACCTTATCCCTAATATTTAGTCCCAGAATATCAATCACCTACTATTCTGTCTCATGCTAATAACTTTTTCATGACAACTGATAAGCCTTTCTAATTTGTCTTCAATAACTTCCACTTTTCTATCTAACTATCCCCAGAGACCACACTAAACCAGCCAGACCCTGTCGAGTCATTCTGTAACACACAAGAACTAACATCCAGTCATGTTTTCTATTAAACTATTTCTCTGTAGAAGCTAAAGATTTGAAGTTACTTTGCTTGCTCTCCATGCTTACAGTTGAAGATATTTACCTAAGTATCTGAACAGTAGCATGCTGCTAAATAAAATGCAGTGTGCATTTAATATTTCATTTTAATGTCTACTTTTCCTGGCTTGCATGCATCAAATGGAGTTTGCTGAGACACCTCAGGCAAGTGTTTTCTACTGTAGCCCTGTATTGACCAAAGTGGATTTGGTAGACAAAAACTAAAAGAAGCCTGTTTCATACATATATGCGTGTGTGTGTGTGTGTGTGTGTGTGTGTGTGTGTGTGTTGGCATGGCTGTGCGGTAAGAAGTTTGCTTTCCAACTACATGGTTCCAGGTTCAACCTCACTGCGTGGGACCTCGGGCAAGTGTTTTCTGTTATAGCCTCAGGCTGACCAAAGCATTATTAGTGGATTTGGTAGGCAGAAACTGAAAGAAGCCCATTGTGTATGTATCATCATCATCATCATCATTTAATGTCCGTTTTCCATGCTAGCATGGGTTGCACGGTCCGACGAGTCTGATCTGGCAGTATTTCTACAGCTGGATGCCCTTCCTAATGTCAACCACTCCGTGAGTGTAGTGGGTGCTTTTTACATGCCAGTGGCATGGGTCAGAGGAGGCTGGCAATGGCCACAATCAGTTGGTGCTTTTTACATGCCACCAGCATGGAAGCCAGTCAAGGCAGCACTGGCATCGGCCACGTTCAGATGGTACGTTTTACATGCCACTGGTATGGGTATCACAACTACAATTTCCATTTGATTTTCATTTTGATGTTGATGTACTTGACTTGCACACATGCATCATACAATCTACCTTTCACCACATACTTTGTCACTAGTATGTGTGTGCATATACACACACACACACAAACATGTCTGTGTGTCTTTGTGTCCCTTACAACCACTTGACAACTGATGTTGGTGTGTTTACATCCTCGTGATTTAGCGGTTAGGCAAAAGAGACCAATAGAATAAGCACAAGACTTTACAACAAAACAAGTCCTGGGGTTGATTCATTTGACAAAATATTTTTTAATCAATGCCCTCAGCATGGCCTCATTCAGATGACTAAAACCAGTGAAAGATAAATATATATATATATATATATATATATATATAACGTAACAAACAAAGGAAAAAATTCCTTCAATGGGATGTGAAGCATCCAATTCACTGGTACATCAGTTGAATGCCACAGAAATAAGGGTATAAATACAAATATATATGTGTGTGTGTGTTTGTATAAGATGGGCTTCTTTCAGTTTCTCTTTACCAAATCTACTCACAAGGCTTTAACATAGAAAACATTTGCCCAAGGTGTCACACAATGGGACAGAACCAAAACCCACATAGTTGGGAAACAGCCTTGTTACCACACAGCTATACCTGTTCATATAGATTGTGAACTTTTCATAAGCAAACTTTGGCAGATTTACTAAATATAGAATTATAGAATGGAATTTGAGAAGTGATCAGAATGGATTAAGTTTTAATTACAATATTCTCCTCATTGTTTTATCTTGCAGATAATTAGGTTTTATAAATAATTATAAATGTCATTAAATATATGTACGAATGCTGTGATAAGAATTAGAGTAATTCTGAGTGGCACTGGACGTGAAACATTTATATCTCATTTTATTAGTGTTCAGTGGTTGGACATTGATGAATAATGATATTTCAGAAGCTTATATTGATGATCCGTTATGAGGCACAGGTGTAGGTGTGTGGTAAGAAGGTTGCTTCCCAACCACATGGTTCCGAGTTCAGTCCCACTGCGTGGTACTTTAGGCGAAGCGTTTTCTTCCATAGCCACAAGCTGACCAAAACCTTGTGAGTGAAATTTGTAGACAGAAACAGAAAGAAGTCCATCATGTGTGTGTGTGTGTGTGATTGTCCCCCAGCACCACTTCACAACTGGTGTTGTTATGTTTATGTCCCCATAGCTTAGCAGTACAAATAGAACCCTCCACACACACATACACGCACGCGCAAACATACATACACTCATATATACACACACACGCACATGCATACTTATACATATATACACACATGCCCCCACACATGCCTTCACACACACTCATACACATACGCACTCATATGCACACATGCAATCGCATACACACAAACAGCAACACCAACATACTTGTCACCTCACCTCTCACAACCCGTCACACCCCTCACACACGCACATGCACACACATTCACACACACTCATATGCACACATATATTTATATACACACACATACGTGCTCATATGCACAGACACATACACACACAGCTACTAACCTGTTCATTGAGTCACTCTTTTATATATACAGCACTCACATAAACACAAACTCACATGCACACAGATGCTACCACGCGCATGCACACACACACACACACTGATCATCTTTGCACTCTCCTGTCCCCAAAAACCACTTTTTCTATCTCTTTCCACTTTGGGTCACTTCAGCCATGTAACTACACATGTGCTGTTGGTGATATTTTCCCTTCTCTGGACTTTTCCGCTTTCCTTTCTGATGAAAAGCTATGCTCGAAACGTCAAAAACCCTCTCTTTTTCCCACCTTTACCAAGTGTTGACCTAATACATTCCGTGTGCACATCTACTTGTTTTTTGTTATTATCTTTTTAATGTTTGATTATTGGATTTGACCATATATGTATATTTGTGTGTGTGTGTATATATATATACACACACACACACACACACACATATATATATATATACATATACAGGGCACAAAGGGTAAACTGCCACCATTTTATAATTTTCATTTCGCACATACACTTTGATTGTTTTTGATTCTCTCGACTACACAGTATAGTAGGGTCAGTTGGGCACCATCTGGGAGAAAAACAACTCCATGATGCAATTCACTCTACCAGAAATATGGAAGCGACATGTTGTACTGTTTGCCATTCACACCAGAAGCTCCAATACAAGCATTTCAGGGTGTTTGGGTGTCAATCTGAGGAGAGTGCAGAGGATTCAGAAAGAGTTGGATGAGTCTAATGGTGATTACAAAGGTACAGCAGCTCAGAAAACTAACTCACATCATTCTGATAAGAAAAGAATGCCTGAATTTGTTGGTGAGATCCAGGCCATGAGTGATAACGATCTCTCCAAGTCAATCAGGTCTGTTGCCAGTGACATAGGAGTGTCTGAGCTTCTTATTAGGCAGGTAGTGCATGAAAACATTCAGTATTCCTCATACAAGATGGGAAAGGGCCAATTCTTATCCCAAACCATCAAGGACAAGGGGAAAGACTGCGCTACAAAACTTTTGCACAAACTCAAACATCCCCTCCAACCGAACATACTTTGGTTTTTCTCAGACAAGAAAAATTCTGGTAGGATCAGATGGTGAGCACACAGAACAACTGTTGGCTTGCCAAGTCCCTAAAACATGTACTGAGAGGGATAAAAATCAAACATCCAGTCAACATCATGGTGTTACAAGTGATCACTAATGATGATGGCTTTATGCTTCCATTCATCTTCCCACACGGCCTTAGATTCAACACAGAGGCCTACATCAAGTGTCTGGATGCAGTAGTGCTACCTTGGGTCAAGAGGGTAGCTGCTGGAAGACCCTATGTCTGGCAACAGGACTCTGCACCATGCCACACAAGCAGGAGAACCCAGTCATGGCTGTCAATTTCTGTCACCACACCACACCTAACATCTGGCCACCTAACTTACCAGACTGCAACCCCCTACATTATTATATGAGGGGTGCAGTTGAGCGAGAGACCCACAAAACTCCTTGTAACCAAAGATGAACTGAAGGCAGAGATTATGGCAGCATTCACCAACTTATACAAGGAGACTGTCCAGAAGAGTTGCAGGAGATTCCGAAGTCATCTGGAGACTGTGGTTGAAGGCAATAGCGATTTTATTAAATCAATTTACTCTTTAATTATTTCAAGATATTTTTATGTAATTTTGGTAAATATATCTGTTAAAATGTGATGTCTGATATTTTCATTTTTGTGTAATTTAGATGATTATTTATTCTGTGTGTGTGTGTGTCAGTGTAGATGTATGTGTATATATATATATATATATATATATATATATATCAGGTTGAGTAAAAAGTAAGCAAAGTCTTGAAACATGAAATTCATCACAATATATTTCAACAATGCAGAAATTTTATTCATCAAAGTTAGTACCATTACAATCAACATTTTTGCCAACAAGTTACAAGTTTGTTTATTCCAGTAACATAAAAATCTGGAGTTCTGGAGCTGATGAACACTTTCAACATCGGCTTGATTTTTTAAATCCTTCTCTCACGGGAAACCATCAAGGTGCTTGAAAAAGTAGTAGTCGGTAGGAGAAAAATCTGGGGAATAAGGTGGGTTGGGGGAGAACTTCGTAACCAAGTTCCCTCAACTTCTGGAGCATCGTTAGTGAAACATGCAGTTGAGCATTGTCATGAAGAATGATTGGCCCTCTTCTGTTGACCAGTCTGGGGCTGAAGATTAGCAGTTTCTCATTCATTTTGGCAATTTCATGGCAATATGTTTCTGCAGTAATGATTTTCCAGGTTTTAAGAAGTTATAGTGGATGAGTTCAGCAGTACACCACCAAACAGTTACCATAACCTTCTTTTTGAAGAGCTTGAGTTTAGGGAAGGTTTTCGGTGCTTCATTTTGGTCCAACCACTGCAAAGGACGTTTTTTATTATTGTATAGAATCCACTTTTCATTACAAGTCACAATATGGTTGAGAAATGGATCAGTCTGGTTACAGAGAAGAAGCAATGAGCAAATTTCATATCTGCACATTTTCTGATTTTCATTCAAATCATGTAGTTCCCATTTGTCAAGCTTTTTGGGTTTTCCAATCACATACAAATGGTTGCAGGCAGTTTTCTGGCTAAGTTGAAGTTCTTTTGCTAGTTCTTGAGTGGTTTTATGTGGATCTTTCTCAATGATAGTCTTTAATTGACCGTCATTGATGACAGATGGGCGTCCACTATGTTCACGATCTTCAAGGCTCAGGTCTCTACTGCAAAATCGTTTAAACCATTTTCAAGCTGACCACTCACTGGTCATTTCCTCAC
>NC_068997.1:19909246-19910592 GCF_001194135.2 Octopus bimaculoides
TATATATATATATACACACACACACACACACATAAATTGTTATTAATCCAAACAAGTAAAGGAATAAAAGAATTAAAGTTCAGAATGAACACAAAATAAATTAGAATTAATTAGAATTTAATTATATTTTGAAATACAAGAATACACTTGACCAGTTTCACATTAGATTTTCAAAATTTTCAAAAGTTTACACTGTAAGTTGTTGTGTCATGAATTATGTATATTCTGGCCATTGTTATAAAAATAGTTATTTTTAAAGTAGGAATGTGGTAGACAGACAGACGAACAGATAGACTGACAGATGGACGGACAGATAGATAGATATAGATATCTTGATATATACATATATGTATATAAAGGTATCTTAATTCTTTCAGTTTCCAGGTTAAATCATTGCTGTATCCTTGCATCTTTCAAAATGCTCCATTTTTATTTCTTTCAGTTATGTTCCGCTTATATGACAGTGATAACAATGGTTACCTGGATTCCAATGTAAGTGTACTGCTGTGATTTCATTGTTTCTCTTTTGATAAATGGTAAAATGATTCACTGAAATAATTACACAAATGCAGATGGCCACATAGTTTTGTGTTTAATGCTGAAAATAACTATGTTTTAAGCAATTGCAGAACTGTAAACAGAAACTATGCGGGTATCTGGTTTTGCATCTTCAGGGATATTGGGAATTGATATCATGCCCAATAAAGTGTACTTCTGGGTTCAAAGAATGAATTAATGCTTATTATTCTTATGTTTCTTCATTATAGATGCCTAAAAATATTTTTTGGCTCATTGTATGAAGTAGGTTAGGGAGCCACATAAGTATAAAAATACATACATACATGATGGACTCCCTCATCAAAGGTGATGTATGAGCATTCAGCCTTTGCCAAACGACCTGCAAAAGTGATTTGTTTATAATGATCAAATGTTTGTTCCACACATTATCTCACTCCTTTCATCAGATCAACATTGCCTGAACAGGCTCACGGTGTACCACATGTTAGGTATTGAAGTAGAGCAACATGAGATGATGTGTTTTACTCAAGAATGTAATGCACCATCCGGTCTAGGAACTGCAACCATGATCTCATGGTTATGAGTGCAACAGCCTAACCACTAGGCCATCTAATAACAATTAGATAATGGTGAGCACTGAGCCTGAAGGAATGCTTGGAGACACATGGCATATTATATAAATCTGCCAAATTATTGTGTCACTATGGTATGAAACTATTAGTAGCTCTTTTGTAAATTCTGTGAATAATAAAGGCTACATACATATATATGTATACTTGTGTATGTTTGTGTATATATATATATATATATATATATATATATATATA
>NC_068997.1:19910602-19915550 GCF_001194135.2 Octopus bimaculoides
GTGTATATATATATATATATATATATATATATATAAATATATATACCATGGACTCTCGTCATTAGTTGACGTATGAAGGTTTGGTAATTTCTTGCCGAACAACTACACAGATGATACGTTTATAGAGATCAAACGTTTGTGTTCACATATGCTCACTCCCTCCATCAAATCAACATTACCTGTACAGGTACACCGTGTGCCACATGTCAGGTGACGAAATGATTGCAGAGCAACATGAAATGAAGTGCTTTGCTCAAGAACACATCGCAATGCCCGGTCTGGGAATCGAGCCCATGATCTCACAATCATGAGTGCAACACCCTAACCACTAAGCTACATGTATATATATATATATATATATATATATATATATATATATATATATGAATGCTGAATTGCATTGAAGAAATGAGAGAGAAGAGTGCTCAATATATATTGCTAAGTATTTGGTTATATGGCTTTTGGAACAGAATTTTTATGTTGTAGCTTGAGTTTCATGCTTCTGTGATCAACAGGTACCATATCTATGTGTACATGTTTGTTTATGTGTGTGTGTGTGTGTATGTGTGTGTGTGTTAGGAAGACCATGAGTATGTAGTTTGACTATTTGAATGTCTAATTGTTATTTGTTTCATATTCAGGAAATTGATTGTATCATCAACCAAATGATGTCAGTTGCTGAGTACCTTGGTTGGGATGTTTCCGAGCTAAAACCGGTAAGTATGAAGCTCTTCCAAAGCATTACCTCTTATGTATTAAATACTTGGAAATATCATATTTTCTAAATGTAGTATATAGTGTATACATGTAGTATAACATTGTTTCCAAATCACAGGAAATTTCACATGGAATTTTTGGTCTTCCAAATTCATCTTGGTGTATAAATCCACCTACCTTTATTGGGTGTAAATTTGTATGCTGGAAAATACTGTAGCAGTTTTGTCTTGGTTTTATACCTGTCTGAAGCAAGTGTGATAAATGCATTGTAGGATTTGAACTAACTGAAAAGGGAATTATCTCTTTCACTGATAAATTCTAATATGAATTTAGTTTAAACTTGGGTTAGAAATAGCACTAATAAAGAAAATAATGATTCCTTAATCGATTGTCAACTTTGGCCTTCACTCATCAATATAGTTTCTAATAACCATAACTACCATTGGCCCTTTTATTGCAGAAATCAGAATTATCCACTCAAAATTTCATTACCCTTAACTTCAGAAAGCAGTTTTATGTACCTCTCTATCTTTTGTTGAGGAATGTTTTGCTTGGAATTTTTTTCTATTGAGATATATCAAGTTTGTTAGGGTAATATGTCTTGCTGAAAGTACCAATTCTATTTTTTTGGTAAATATTTAAAAATCATATTTGGAATAACCATGAAATTTATTTTCACAGTGACAGGATTAATACAGTGTGAACATTGCACTATCTGTTATACTCCTCTATCCCAAGACCTGCTGAGGGATTGCTAGAAGTAGCTATCGAATCCCTCTAAAATTATGCACTGTTGCATTAAATAGTGAAGGACACATTGGTTGATGTAGTCTGATCTTCTACATCCAGAATCTGTCAAAGAAGATAATTTTGTCATTTGAGTCTAGTTAAAACTAAAGCTTTTTATATACTTTGTCAAGGTGAAACTGAACTTGTTGGGATGTGGGGATTTGTCAAATACCATTGCTTTTACTATATAGAAGTGAAACTTGGGTATAAACAAAAATATTGTCAAATAAATTAGAAGTCTTTGAGATGCTGACATATAGACAAAAGTAAGCTGGAAATTAATGAAATAATATTCTTAAATGCAGAAAAATAAATTCTAATATGTCTTGTTGATGCAGAATATGTTCAAATGGCTCTGAAGCTATAACAGCTGTTGATTGTAAAATTTACTTTCTATAAGTTGTTATGCTACTGGTCATGTTGTTGCATTGCTGGCTGGTTGTGTTTTATTGCATACTGCATAGCTGCAGGAGCAGTCTTTGTCACCACTGTGCTATTTGGTTACTGAACTGATCATTGCCAATGATTAGGCATACCCATTTATATAGCATCACACTAATCACTGATTGGTTGAGAAGAATTTATTAGATTACTTCAGCCAACTAGTAAATTTGTGTGAACAAGTTTACATCACTGTCAAATCATAAATATTGTTTTTCCTTTTTCCAGAAAGATTCAGTACAAGATATTTGACTAACTAATTGTCTGTATTTGCAACATCCTTACAGCTTACTCTCTTTATTGCTCACTAATGAAGTAAAGGAAATTTGATTATACTAATCAAAGAGATTGCAAAGAACTGAACCAAAATGCTCCACTGATTTTTATTAAGTGGTATGTTAAGGATCAGTGTTTGTATACACATCTTTAAGTGTGCACAACAATGGGAATTTCTCATAGCTGAGTAAGTCATCTGCTTCTGTGTGCATGTGTATGATAAATTTCATATGGAATTGACTATTGTATAACAACCATTACATGAGCAACCTGGACCAAAAGCCAGTGACTAGATTTGGTAGCAAGAGCTTGGCCCAAGGTTGAACATTCCTAGACAATTTAGTACAGTCTCCCATCATGTACCAAAACTATGTACAATAAATTATCTTACCAAGATACAATAAGATGCCAGACTAAGACTTCAGTTCAAGTGCAGATAATCCAATACCCTATTAATTTAATTGTCTCACCTTTACAATGCTCTATAAAATAAATTACTATTTGAGACAATATCCTACACTCTTGGATGGTTGATTAAGTCTGTTATCTTGTTTAATACCTTCTAAAAGTCCTTAGACACCTTTAATAAAATCCATTCACTCTTTTGTAAGTATTAAGGTCAGGCCTCTAGTCTAAGTATAGCATTCTCATTTCTAGCCCTCTGAGGTTTCAAAGGGGATCGACCCTTCTTCTAACTAAACTATAGAGAACAAACAAAAACAAAAAAAAAATGTATTTTTTAATAAAGTGTTCGTTTTAGTCATAAGAGTTCTAAGTGATATTGATTGTTATTTTCCTGAGAACGGATTCTCTTTCAAAACTACAAACGACTGGAATTATAGACCAATTAATTAATTGCCCTCTACTTTGAAATTGTTCTTCACTAGAAGCAGATGAAATAAACATCAGAAATGCTTTGCTCCATGAAGAAATTGCAGGAGCTACTTAGAAGTATTACAAGCTCTTTCTTTTCTGAATTCATTGCAAATGTTGGACTCCCTTCTGTATCATGATCAGATATCTCTGGGTCTCAAGTCTTTTGCCCCTTTACCTATCTGCTTCACCTGAGTGGGGCAGCAAGGATTGAATTAATTTTTGCTTGTGAAATGGTTCCACTTGTGGTCACTTGTCAACCACAGCCACTTTGAGCCGGTTTCAATATCATCATTAAAAATGAGATTTTGTTTAATAATCTGCAAAATTACAACCTCACTTTGCCTCATTGAAAGCTGTCTTTCTTTCCTAGTTGTTAATATCTGCAACAGTTGCTTTTACATAGAATATTATTAAGTCTTGTTTTGTCTTCTTTTTTGTTTGTTTTTTTTTTGTCTTTATCTTCTCTGCTGTTTATACATAAATGAAGACAATCAAAAATGCATTTACATATTGTCTAATTTTGTTGAATAAATTTGTGATTCTTACTGTCTTCCTTTTAAAAATCTCACTAAAACATAGCATTTTTTACTAATAATAATATCCATATCTGTCTGCGCAGCTAGCTAGACAGACAAACAGACAGTTATTCATCATCATCATCATAATCATCATCTAACATCCACATTCCCTGTTGGCATGGCTCAGACTGTTTAACAGGATCCAGTGGGCCAGAGGACTGAATCATGCTCCAGTGTCTGTTTTCACATGGTTTCCATGTTGGAATGACTTCTCTAATGCCAATCACTTTACAACAAGTACTGGATGCTTTTTTCTCATTGTCCCAGCACTAGTGAGGTCACCTTGCATCTTATTGGACTGTGAACCCTGAAGAGCGAGCAACTTTATACTGGGAGAACGACTAATTACATTTTAGAAGAAAAGGTGCTTCAGTGGTTAGAGTGTTGGGCTCACAGTCATTTGGTAGTGAGTTCAATTTTTGGACCTGGCTGTGTGTTGTGTTCTTGAGAAAGAGTCTTTATTTCTTGTTGCTCCAGTTCACTCAGCTCTAGAGGTCAGCTGTGACATCACTGGTGCCAATCTGTATTGGTTTTGCCTTTCCCTTGGATAGCCTCAGTGGTATGGAGAGGAGAGACTGGTATGCATGGGTGACTGTTGGTCTTCCACAAAGAACCTGGATTTGTGCTTTGGGGGGTAACTTTCGAGGTGCAATCCCATGGTCATTCATGACAAGGGGTATTTACTTTTCTTTTTTATATTGTCTTCAACTTCTATAGAAATCTAACTGCTTTCCTTTGTTATTATGCATATTGACAGATTCTGCAAGACATGATGAGAGCCATTGACTACGATTCCGATGGAAGAGTGACACTTGAAGAATGGAAGAAGGGTGGCCTTACAACAATCCCGCTTTTAGTCCTGCTTGGTCTTGATGTTGTAAGTATTGTTGAAATTTTATGAATTCCTGCACAAGTAAACCGTGAAGAAAATTCTACTTTCATCTTTCCAGGATCGATCAAATAAATACCAGTATTACAGTGCTGTTGTGTGTGTGTGTTTGTTAAGTACTGGGGTCAATTTGTTTCAGGAAATGCTGCAAAGTAATGTCTCAGCATGGCCACAAGCCAGTGACTGAAACAAGTAAAAAATAAAAGGCAATATAATATGAGTGGTTGTGTGGTAAGTAGCTTGCTTACCAACCACATGGTTCCAGGTTCAGTCCCAATGCATAGCACCTTGGGCAAGTGTCTTCTACTATAACCTCAGGCCGACCAAAGCCTTGTGAGTGGATTTGGTAGATGGAAACTGAAAGAAGCCCGTTGTATATATA
>NC_068997.1:19916601-19928751 GCF_001194135.2 Octopus bimaculoides
ATATATATATATATGTGTGTGTGTGTGTTGTGTATGTGTGTATTCAGGATGTATGTATGTGCTCATATTTGTGTGACTTTTTAAAATTTAATCTGTAATTTTCTACTTTCAGAATGTCAAAGACGATGGTACACATTGTTGGTATCTAAAGCATTTTCGTTCCCAGATGTCTTGTAATATGTGTAAATCTGTTTTGTCTGGTATGGGAAAAAAAGGATTATGTTGCCAATGTAAGTCGACAGCTTATTAATTACAAACTTTAACGAATTGTCTGTCTTGCAGAGACGTTTAATTTTAATTGCTTTGTGTTTTTATTCGTTTGTTTTTTTTACTATGTATCTTATTTAAGTTTGGAAAATAATACAAATAAATGAACTAACAAATACCAACGTTATGTAGAAAGATATTGTTTAGATGAAGATGTTTACTTTGGCTTAGAGAGTATTTTTAAAGAAAGGTTAATCTTCACGTAGGCCTCAAGATTCCAAAGTCTCCAGTCATTAACTTTGGATTCTGAAGCGTTATACAAGATGTTAGTCTATTACATGTGACATAACTTACCCCAAATGTTCTGCTTCCCTATTCTTTTGTATGGCTTAATCAATTATGCCTCATGGAATTAAAATTCTCCAACTAAAACCTTGCTATGAATTCAAACTTGTTGGACAATAAACAAGTAGGTCTCTTACTGTATCTATAGTGCCATTGTGCCATTTTACTCCAAGGCTTACTATGATTTGTTACTCTATATACTAGAGTATACAGGTTTAAATTGTGTGACATGATTTCATATCATCATCACCATGATCATCATCACCATCATTTAACGTTTGTTGTTCATGCTGGCATGGGTTGGACGGTTTGACTGGGCTGGCACACTGGAAGGCTACGCCATGCTCCAGTCTGAATTGGCATGGTTTTCTACGGCTGGATACCCTTCCTAATGCCAACCACTCCGTGAGTTCAATGGGTGTTTTTATGTGCCACCGGCACGGGTGCCATTTGCATGAAACCGGTATCTGCCACGACTGTGATTTTCCTTGGCTTGATGGGGTTTTTTTCTCAAGCACGACATAATACCAAAGGTCTTGGTCATTGCTTCCGTAAGGCCCAACACTCAAAAGGAATTCGGCTACTTTGCTCCCATGGGGCCCAATACATGAAAGGAACTCAGCCAACTTGCCTCTGTGAGATCCTCATCATCATTTGATGTCCGTTTTCCATGCTGGTATGGGTTGGACGGTTTTGACAGGAGCTGATCAGCCAAAGGGCTCTGTTCAGGTTCCATATCTGTTTTGGCATGGTTTCTACGACTGAGTGCCCTTCCTAACACCAATCACTTTACAGAGTGTACTGGGTGCATGTATGCAGCACCAGCATGGGTGCTTTTTACATGGCACCAGCACCTATGAGCTCACAAGAGATTAGGGATGCTCATCTGGAGAGGGACAAAGTGGTGAAGCAGGATCTTCGAACTTTGAGCATCACAAAGGCAATGACTAGTGACCGAGACTTTTGGTGATATGCTGTGCTTGAGAAAACCCATCAAGCCAAGTGAAATCGTAGTCATGGCTGATGTTGGTGTCATATAATTGGCACCCATGCCAGTGGCACATTAATTGCACCATTGGAGCATTAAGCCTCACGAAGGTAAAGTGGCTGAGTTCCTTTCAAGCGTCATGGAGGGCCTCATGGAGTGTTGGGCCTCATGGAGGCAAAGTGGCTGATTTCGTTTTGAGCATTGGGCCTCATGAACACAAAGTAGCCAAGTTCCTTTCAAGCATTTGGCCTCATAGAGGCAAAGTGGTCAAGTTCCTTTCGAGCGTTGGGCCTCACAGAGGCAAAGTGACTGAGTTCCTTTCAGATGTTGGACCTCACAAAGGCAATGACCAAGACCTTTGGCATTATGTCATACTTGAGAAGAAGACCCATCAAGCTGAGCAAAATCGCAGTCGTGGCAGATACCGGTGTTACACAAATGGCACCCATGCCAGCGGCACATAAAAGCACCCATTACACTTTCAGAGTGTTTGGCATTAGGAAGGGCATCCAGCCATAGAAAAACCATGCCAAATCAGACTGGAGCCTGGTGCAGCCTTCCAGCTTACCATCCCTGGTCAAACCGTCCAACCCATGTCAACATGGACAACAGATGTTAAATGATGATGATGATGGGGATATATATCAATGCATATAAATATATATATATAAAAAATAAAAATGACAAAGGAAAATAAATTATGTCATGAACTTCATTAGCTTACAATGCATCTTACAGCAGAAACTTCATGTTTGGAGTCCTGATGAAGCTAGAGGGTGATACACAAGCATTCAACGATGAATACATTGCATCCTATAGCAGAGAACAGCTGTAAGCTAATGAAGTTTATGACAATTTCTTTTCCATTGTCATTTATTTTCTCATATCTGCTCTGTACTTGACTAACACTCTATTCTGAAGCAAATATATATATTTTGAATTCTAACACTAGGTTATTAGTATCACTATGCCTAAGCGAAATAATAAAACACACACACACACACACACAAATACACACGCATATCTATCTATATATATGTATGTATGTATATCGAATGCTGCCCACCCACCTCTTATGGTTCTCATTCATGTCCTATAGATCAGCTGGTACTCATTAAAATTCTCCTAACACTGGCCTACTGTTGTCAAACTGTCCTGTTTTCCTGACATTCTAGTGGTTTTACTGCTTCTTTGAACTTGCTGAAACAATATCACGTACATCCATTTAAATTGACCTGCAACCCTTTCTTCTGTTTTCACCTCTTAACCTCCACTTTGTCTCATCTCCCAAACTAAATTATAAAGCACAAGAAATTGAATAATGCCAGCTTTTCATAGTGTGAATCGGATGAGAAATATAAATAAAAGAGATGTTAACGTGCTGTGAGAAATACACAGCAAGGTTTCATACAATCCTTGTGTTATTTGTTCTTTATGAAAAGTTCCTCACATAAACTGCTTGTCTCAATTTCTCACATGCTAACATATGCTTCTTGTTTATATATTTCTACATGAAATCTTTCGAGCGGGATCGTTGCCAGTACCCCTGGACTGGCTCATGTGCGGGCGACACATGAATTCTTTTGAGCGAGATCGTTGCCGGTGCCCCTGGGCTGGCTCTTGTGCGGGTGACACATGAGGTTTCTCGAGCGAGATGAGCGTGGCCGTTGCCAGTACCGCCTGACTGGCCTTCATGCGGGTGACACGTAAAAGCACCCACTACACTCTCTGAGTGGTTGGCGTTAGGAAGGGCATCCAGCTGTAGAAACTCTGCCAAATCAGATTGGAGCCTGGTGTAGCCATCTGGTTTCACCAGTCCTCAGTCAAATCGTCCAACCCATGCTAGCATGGAAAGCGGACGTTAAACGACGACGACGACCTCCTCAACACTTTCTCTAATTCTTTTCTACTCTAGGCACAAAGCCTGAAATTTTGGAGGAGGGGACCAGTCGATTAGATTGACCCCAGTACATCACTGGTACTTAATTTATCGATCCTAAATGGATGAAAGGCAAAGTCAACCTTGGCGGAATTTGAACTCAGAATGTAAAGACAGACAAAATACCGCTAAATATTTCAGCCAGCATGCTAACATTTCTGCCAGATCGTTGCCTTTCTCTAATTAAATACCTGAGATGAGTTGTCATTAATAAATTTGAAGTGACATTGCTGTACTCAAGATGACCTGCCAACCACAACAGAATTGAGATCTTAAAAACAAGATACCATGTAAAAAGCATTGGTGTGGGTACTGGTACCACGTAAAAAACACTGGTGCTGGTACCATGTAAGAAGTGCTAATGCTAGTGCCAGCACTGGTGCTGGTGCCACATAAAAAGGCACTGGTGATAGTGCCATTTAAAGTACCTGTAAAGTGGCTGTAAAGAGTGCAACACACTAATCTCTAACCCATGCACTTTCACCAGCAATACATCACTACAGATTCATTGGTTTCTAATCTGTGATTGCCATGACATATCTTTCCTCTGCGATATGTACATGGTACCAAACTGGATTCTAAATAAGAACATTTATTTCTAAACTAAGGGCAATAAATGTTCTTAGCTCAGATTAATTTTGGTACTACTTATATATTATCCTTATATATTATATAAATACACCTGGTGATGATAGGGGATCAAATGTAACAAAATACAGTATACATGTAAATCTTTTATTGTGTATCTTGTTTCAGACATTAAACTGTGGCCATGCTGGGGCCCCCACTTCAACAAGCTTTTAGTCAAACAAACCGACCTCAGTACTTTTTTTTTTAAGCCTGATATTTATGCTTTCAGTCTCTTTTGCCAAATTGGTAAGTTATGAGTATGTAAACAAAACAACAATGGTTGTCAAGCAGTGGTAGGAAACAAAGACAGACACAAAGAGATACATACATAACTATGTATATATTATGGGCTTCTTTTAGTTCCTGTCTACCAAATCTACCCACAAGGCTTTGGTTGGCCTAAGGTTATAGTAGAAGACACCTATCTGTATGGATGTATACATATATGTAAGTATGTATATATGTATGTATGCATATATACATTCATACATGCACATACACATACATACATACTTATATGTGTGCCTTTGTATTTGTCCCCTACTGCCTCTTGATCACCAGTGTTGGTTTGTTTATGTCCATGTAAATTATCAGTTCAGCAAAAATAGACTTGTAGTAAATACCATACTGAAAAGCAAATCAGTATTGGGGTTGGACTATTCAAGGTGGTGCCCCAGTATGGCCACAGTCCAGTGACTGAATGATATTGATATAAATCTTAGTTATCCCTGTTCATAATTGCTTTCTTATTCATCTTTCCTTTTTTTCTCCTCTCTTTTACAGTTTGTAAATATATTGTACATGAACGCTGTGTGCAGAAGGCCCCAGCATCTTGTATTATGACCTATGTGAAATCTAAGAAATCTTTCCAGGTATGTCTTGTTATTTTATTTTATTTTTTTTTTCAAAGAATTTAAACCTAATTACTGTTGCTGATGTCGTAAGAACTTATAAACTGTGAGAGAATGTGCAATAAACCATTTAACCCTTTAGCATTCAAACCAGCCATATCTGGTCAAAATATTTGATTTGTTTTATGTTGAAACTGGCTATATCTGGCTTCTCGCTGGTATATTTATGCCCCTGCAGCTTAGCAGTTTTAGCAAGAAAGATCAAAAGATCAAAAGATCAAAAGATCAAGTACCAAGCTCAAGAAAAAGTAAAAAATAAATGCTAGAACTGATTTATTTGACTGAAAGTTCTTCAAGGCGGTGCCCCAGCTTGGCCTCAGTTTAATGATTGAAACAAGCAAGAGATAAAAGATTAAAAAAGATAAAGTGAGCTGGAATGCCCGATAACAAACGGTCACAGCTTGATCTAACACCTTTGATCTTTGGTCCTTTCAATCAGGGCTGACTCGAGATTAAACAACTGCAACTACAGCAAAAGCTGAAACGAGTCAGAGCTGATATTGGTTTCAAACTTTGGCACAAGGCCAGCAATTTCTGGGGGAGTGCGTAAGTTGGTTACATTGATCCCAGTGTTCAACTAGTACTTATTTTATCAACCCCGAAAGGACGAAGGGCAAAGTCAACCACAGTGGAATTTGAACTCAGAATGTAAAGACAAATGAAATGCCTATAAGCATTTCACCCAGCATGCTTATGATTCTGCCAGCTTGCGACCTTATGAATTATGTTATACTAATTGGCCCCATGCTGTCAAAAACGATGGCTAATTGTAGTATTTTAGATAGATAGACAGACGGATAGATAGACAAACAGACGGACAGACAGACAGACAGATAGGTAGGTAGGTAGATAGATAGATAGAGAGAGAGAAGGAGAGAGACAGGCAGACAGATAGATAGACAAATAGACAGGTAGATAGATAGATAGACAGACAGATAGATATACATACATATATGTACATATATACACACACATATGATAGGCTTTCAGTTTCCATCTACCAAATCCACTCACAAGGCTTTGGTTTGAGACACTTGCCCAAGGTGTCACACTGTGGAAGTGAAACTGGAACCAGGAACACCTATGAATTTTTTTTCGTTTCTCCTTTTAGGTAAAAAATCAACCACACTACACATTGCAATCCACTTTAATGTAAAAAAAAACAAAAAAAAACTCACATGCACACAAAACAAAACAACACAAAAATAAAATAAACACCCCCTTCTTTTTCATAGTTGAATGATTCTTCTGATGAGAAAGAAAACTGCCGCAACAACTGACTCAAATGTCCAACATCGAAAGTCATCTTGCTTGTACGCTTACATTTATGTATAACATTCAAAGCTTTTCATTGGAGCAAGAAATGACATAAATTGTTATAATTTGGTAGCAATTAAATAACAAGAAAGAACATTTTTACCTAAAGTAGACAGCTGTACTTTGTCAGTTTTGCAAAATTTATCTTAGGTTCACGGCACATTGACAATTCTATGGAATAAAACCTATTTCTAGCCTACAGACAGAAGACTCAGTGTTCATTCTCAGCCTCTCTCTCTCTCTCTCTCTCTTTCTCTCTCTCTCCCTCTCTCTCCCCACTATTCCCCCTCTCTCTCTTAATTTGTCATGCTCTCAATCTCTCAGTTTGCCACTGACTCAAATGTCTCCCTCTCTCTTTCTCCCTCTCTCTTTCTCCCTAACTCTCCTCTCTCTCTTTCTATTTTCCCTCTCTCCCTTCCACTCTCCCTCTCTTTCCCTCTCCTCTCTCTCCCACCCCCATGTCTTTCTCTATCCTTCCTCTTTAACTTTCTCACTCTCTCTAACTCTTCTTTCTTTTAACTTACTCTCTCTATTTACCACTCCCACAAATGTTTTCCTCCTCTCTTACTTTCTCCTTCTCTCTCCTCTCTCTGTTTCTCTCTCACTTTCTCCCTCTCTTCTCTCTTTAACTCACTCTCTTTCAGTTTACTCCTCTCAAATATTCCTCTCTTTCTTTCAGTTTACCAATCTCCTTTCCCTCTCTCTAACTCATTGCTTTTCCTTTTACCACACTCTCTCTCAGTTTACCACTATCTCTCTTTCTTCCTTTCTCCTTCTCCCTCCTTAACTCTCTCTCTCTCTCTCTCTCTCTCTCTCTCCCTCTCAACACATTCACCACACCCTCTTCCATTATGCACAGAGTCACTTAAATAACAGCAATTACAACAAAATCGGTTTTCAATTTCTTTAATTTTTTTTTGAAATGATGACGATGACAACGATGATGATGACAATGATGATGATGATGACAATGTTTATGATGAAGATGATAACAATGATGATTAGATGATGCTGACAACAATGATGATGGTTACAATAACGATGAGATGACGATGACGATGATGATGACGGTAATGGTAATCATTATGATGTTGCCGCCACCGATGACAACGCTGCTGACAATGATGATGACGATGATGACGATGACAATGATGCTGACAATGATGAGGATAATTACTCGTTGCTAACAAAGAATTGAGATATATCATATTTTCTTCCTCGAATGACAAGTTTAATTGAAGGTTCCATTTTCTTGTAATAAATAATACGACTTGTTTGCATTAATAGGCATTTTGTTAAATTAGAAGAAAATATAGTTTGTTGCTTCTCAATAGAGTCATCTTTCATTCTGTATCTTTTACTTGTTTCAGTCATTGGACTGTGCTCATGCTGGGGCATCACCTTGAAGAATTTCTATTCAAATGAATCAACCCCAGTATTTATTCATTTTAAGCCTGGTACTTATTTCTTTGGTCTCATTTGCCAAACTGTTAAGTTACAGGAACATAAGCCAACCAACACCAGTTGTCAAGGAGAGCAGGGTTACAAACACTGACACAAACACACACACACACACACACACACACATATGTGAGATAGGCTCCTTTCAGTTTCCATCTTTCAAATCTACTCACAAGGCTTTGGTTGGCCCAAGTCTATAACAGAAGACATTTGCCCAAGGTGCCACGCAATGGGACTGAACCCAAAACTTCTTCTCTCACACACACACACACACACACATACATACACGAACCATTTGACAACTAGTGTTGGTTTGTTTATGTTCTTGTGACTTAGCACCACTTATGCGGTCACCTTGTAACTTGCAAAACTGAAATCCTATTCAACTGAGTGGGGCTACAGTAGAGAAGAAGGTAGGTTTATGCGAGGAAATAAGGGTTTAGAATATGACAGAAAAGGAATAAAACAGAACAGAGTTCTTGCTGTAGAGCAGCTTCACAGCTTTTAAAATTATAGAAAGAACTGGCACTCCATCAGTTATGACAATGAGGGTTCCAGTTGATCTGATCAATGGAACTGTCTGCTCATGAAATTAATGTGCAAGTGGCCAAGCACTCCACAAAAAATGTGTACCCTTAACATAGTACTCAGAGAGATTCAGCGTGACACAGAATGTGACAAGGCTGTGTGGAAACCTGTTGTGTGTGTGTATATGTGTTTGTTCTTTTATTGCTTGAAAACTGGTGTTGGTTTGTTTATATTCAGCAAAAAATGACAAATAGAATAAGTATTAGAGTTTACCAAAAATACTGGGATTGATTTCTTTGGCTAAACCCCTCAAGGCAGTGTCCCAGCATAGCTGCCGTAAAATGACTGAAACAGGTAAAAGATGAGAGATAAAATGAAGTATATGATGATTCCTTTTCATCTCGCATGTTGTTTTCTCTTTCACAGGATATGCAGCATCACTGGATAGATGGAAACTGTACCAAAAAATGTGATAAATGCAAAAAGTCTATTAAGTCCGGCATCAATGGCAAAACATGTCGATGGTGTAAAGCATCGGTAAGTTTTTCTTAACTAACTTTGTATAATAATTATTAGCAACAGAAGCAGTTTTGATACTCCAAGGCAGTCTTTATAACCAACTTAACATTGATGTTTTGTTACAATGCCAAATATTGTGGTATTCACTTTGAGAGGTGAATATAGACACATGGTGCATAATATAGACACATGGTGCATTGTATAGATACATGGTGCATAAAAGCACACATAGTTTTATTGTTAACAGATGAACTGCCAGTTCACTTGATTTCAACATACCCTGTCTCCTCAGTGACAGACATCCACTAGCTGTATACCAACCACATCTCACTGCCAACATTATATAGAATTTCAGTAACTTTATATAATTTTAAAGGTTTTGCTGCTTCTTTTCACTGGCATGAGTTGAACAGTTCTGCAAATATAAATATTTGCATAAATTGTTGGATGAAACGTTTTACAGTTGGACAGCTAAGACTATGTTTAGTGACTCTTAACCTCTTCTAAGCTGTTGTTTAGGAATATCTCGTCATTCCATCACTGTCAATCTTCTGTTTAAACTAAGGAATCTATGTTGCCATTGCTTTTTTTTGTGTTTTCTTTTAATTTCATTTTTCATTTTTTTTTATGCTTTCTGTTGATTGCACCTCCTGACAAACGTGTCAACAAGTTTCAACATTTTTGTTTTCTGGTCACGTGTGTGCAATCACACACACGCACACACACATTTGAACATTTACAAAGCATTGAGAATGGATTTGGTAGGTGGGAACTGGACGAAACCTGTTGTGTATACGTGTGTGTGTGTGTGTGCCACCTCATCTCAACATTAGGTGATAGTTGTAAATGAGTATCACTGTCGTACAAGTGGTGTTATTGGTTTCCAGTCTTCTATGGAAACACATCCATTCATGAGTAAATATCACCTTACTTGGAAACATGTGAGGATGGGTGACAAAGAAGGCATCTGGCTGTAGAAAATCCACCTTGATGAATTCCATCTGACCCATCCAAGTATGGAAAAGTGAATGTTAAAACAATGTTGTTGTTGTTGGTGGTGGTGGTGGTGGTGGTGATCTTTAAATAAGACATACAATAAATAACCTTTCTTGAGTAGTTATATAACATTAGAAGCGAAAATATAGTATTGATTTTTCAGTTACACATAATTCCAATTTAATGTTTTCTTATAGGATTTTAAAGAACACTTTTATGCAAAAAAAAAAAAAAAAAATTACTTGGAATAATATTGCTAGCATATTCAAGGAGTTGGGGGTAAATGGACATGTGCTTAGAATAATGGTACTTAAAGGGGCATTGGTTACAGTTCTGTTATAGATTTTGCATTGTATTATCTATTATTAAGTACCATTGTTTCCTCTTCCAGAACAAAACTATTTCACTTTGCTGTAGAATAATTGGCATAATATATGTGAAAGTTTGGCTGTGTGGTTAAGAAGCTTGCTTTGCAAGCATGCCGTTTTGAGTTCAGTCCTGCTACACAACTTCTTAGGCGAGTGTCTTCTACTATTGCCCTGGCCACTGATGCTTTTTGAGCGAATTTGGTAGATGGTAACTCAGTGGAAGCTCATCATGTATACGGGCATACATACATACATACATACATACATACATACAAAGTGAAACAAAGTGTCTTGCACAAGAACACAACATACAGCTTGGTCTGGGAATCGAACTCACTATCTCATGATTGTGAGCTTGACGCTCCAACCACTGAGTCATATGCTTTCATAACAAACCTAAGCTAAGTAGTAAATGACCAAGTGTTTTAGGTAAGCTTTGAGAAAATAAGGGCTAGAAATACTGATTTAGACAATCAACATTTGAAATTGGTTTATTGGCATTATCTATAAAGAAACGTATAGAATAAGATCAGAAATGACTCAGCAGAGAGAAGAAAATTCTAAACTAATTGATCTCTGGCTCTTTTCTATATCTTTTGAAAGGAAAATCATTTTGTAGATCAAACTCATTTGACAGTGCATCAAACCATAAAACCTTTGTTCCAATTATAAAGTTTTGTCATAATCATTCCTTTTATCTGTAACTGATACGTGACTGGGCATGCTTATTTCATGTCACCATGAAAAAAAAAAAAAATAACAAACAAAACAAACGGAAAAAGACAAAGAAAATAAACAAAATTTAGCATTCGCTGAAATAATCATGCTCATGATGGTGATAATGTTGCAAATCTTATTCACAATTTAAAAATACTTAAAATTTTGAGGGTTAAATTGTATTTCATCAGATGTTAAATTTGTCATGTAAAGAAATCACAAAGGTATAACAAGAAATGGTTTGAAAAATGACATTTATTTAACAAGTAGAATTCTGTTATGTTGCTTGGGGTTCAATATCAATCAGATACAGGTAGTTACTTTAACTGCTGTAAGTTTAGCAGTTCTTTGCCATATCTATCTTTAATCCATCTTGTTTTCATAACTACATAACAGTGCATCATTCAATAGCTTGCTGTACATACACACACACACACACACATATATATTCAAACATTTAATCCCACCAAATATTATGAAGAAATGACTATCTACCTTGTACTAAGTGTCGGCTAAGGACTTCATGTCTTATGTATGTTTGTATGTGTTGTAAAAAAAGTTAGTACAATTCCGTCTTGAGTCATGCTGACTCATAAGGGCTGGTTTCCTGGTTCCATGGCATATAAATTACCCCGCCTGGATGGGACGCCAATCCATCACAAGATTACTCATTTTTGCCAGCTGAGTGAACTGGAGCAATGTGAAACGAAGTGTTTTGCTCAAGAACACAACACTTTGCCTGGTCTAAGAATCTAAACCACAATCTTACAGTCAGGAGTCCAACACCCTAACCACTAAGCCAGGCATCTCCACTAGTGTATGTATTATAAACACATACATTAGTTCCTCTCTTCAAATGCACCTGCTCCTCTCATAATTCCTTGTCTTGCAAAGTTACTTGCTGACACTGCCAGTGCTGGTGCCACATAAAATGCATCCAGACCACACTGTAAAGTGGCTGGCATTTGGAAGGGCATCCAGCTGTAAAAGGCATCCAACTGTCGAAACAGTGCCAAAACTGACCTCACCTGTGCTTGTGCCATGTAAAAAGCACTAAGTCCACTCTTCTGGGTGGTTGGTCTTAGGAAGGGCGTCCAGCTGTAAAAACCCTGCTAAAGAGTCACAGAAGTCTGGTGCAGGCTTCTGCCTGGCCAGCTTCTGTCAAACCATTCCACCCATGCCAGCATGGAAGGTGGATGTTAAACGATGATGATATATTTATAT
>NC_068997.1:19929266-19941392 GCF_001194135.2 Octopus bimaculoides
TTGCCCTCACTCAAGATTGCCCTCACTCAAGATTGCCCTCACTCAAGATTGCCCTCACTCAGGTTTTAACAAGAGTAGGATATGGATCGGATAAGTTATGAGTGAGCTGAGTGCAGCATTTACATTTCACCTCTCTCACATTGCTTGACAACCAATGTTGGTTTGTCTCTGTAAATACTAAACTTGAAAAAAAAAAGAATCTTTTCAACTACAAATGCCTCAAGGCTGTGCCCCAGCATGGCCACAGACCAATGATTGAAATAAATAAAACATAAAACTAATTTTACTACATTTAACACCTAGAATGTGGAGGTAAGATAGTTATAACCTTAACAAAAAAAAACCCATCAATTACTGAAAAATTGCAATGTTTTGTACAAGATTCACAGGAAGAAATAAAGAATTATCATTTTCATTTGACCAACCACATCATTCTCATGAACTGAATCAATTTCAGAAGACTAATAGCTTTTATTATAATTCTAGGTTTTATTTTATGTATATTTATTTTGTTAATAGTGTATATTTTAGTAATGATTCAAGACCACTCAACAAGATGACTTTAGTAATTGTATGTATGAGTGTGTATCCTATCTATCTGTCTGTCTGTCTGTCTGTCTGTCTGGCTGTCTGTCTGTCTGTCTGTCTATCTATTTATCTATCTATCTATCTATCTATCTGTCTGTGTGGCTGTATGTCTGTCTCTCTCTCTATCTCTGCCTATCTGTCTATCTATCTATCTATCTATCTATCTATCTATCTATCTATCTATCTATCTATCTGTCTGTGTGGCTGCATGTCTGTCTCTCTCTCTATCTCTGTCAATCTGTCTGTCTATCTATCTATCTATCTTTTTTCTATCAAGTGCTCATATGCCCCAATATTAGATTATTTTCTTTAGTCAATACATGGTAATCTCTTACAAGCTTTAAGCTTATAAAATACTGTTATTATCATTATTTACAAAATAGTAAAATTTGGCACCATTTTTCAAAAACATCACATATATATATATATTTATATATACATACACACACACATGATGGGCTTCTTTCAGTTTCTGTCTATCAAATCCACTCACAAGGCTTTGATCAGCCCAAGGTTATAGCGGAAGACATTTGCTCAAAATTCCATGTAGTGGAAGTGAACCTGGAACTACGTGGTTGGCAAGCAAGCATCTTACCACACAGCCATGCCATTTTATAAATGAAAATAAGCTAAGAGAGATCAGTATGACCATTGGCAAATATTTGAACAACAAAGATGAATAAAAGTATATGTTAAGTATCAATCTAGATAAATTCGTAATTTATTGAAATTATCTCCACTTACAGAGAAAGTAGATTGATCGCTTTGGGGCAATTGGGTCCAACTCCAAATGAGAAAAGTAGATGAGCTTAAGATTTAAGATTTCTCCAATACATACATACATACATGTATGTATATATATATGTATACATATATATATGTTTATGTATTTATGTGTATGTATATGTGTGTGTGTGTGTGTGTGTATATATATATATTAAATAAGATGAGATAATAAAGCCATATATATATATATATATGTGTATATGCATTAAATAGAATGAGACAACAAAGCCATGGCTGTGTGGAATTTTCAGGACATTCATAAAGAGAAAGTTAGTCTTACAGCTGTTTCTGGGATATTAGGGATAGCTCTTCATCAGAGACAATGTGAGATGGTTAAATAGAGGGAAATAGTAGAGTTCAGTATAAGGAGTTATTTGGGAAAAGGATGGAAATAAGTATAAAGAGAAATAAGAGAATAAAAATTAAAATATGTGCAGGATGTTATAGTTGCAGTGCCATTATCTAAGGAAAGTGATGTGTAGAAGTGGTAGAAATGCTTCTTGTCCATGGTATGTAAATTCCGATAGGAGTTCATATTTTGTCATTACAAATGGAAAGTGTGGAGACGTAGATTCCATGTGCTGTTCATTTAAAGGGGTCTTTGTGGTGTGAATGAAATTTTGAGAATGTAGTGGTACTAAGTACCTCTCTTTCTTTCTTCTTTCCTCACCTATTCCTTTTGACCATTCTCCTCATTTTAACATACACATCTTTCTCCCCTCTCTACCTACTTAGAGTTGTAGGCAAACCTCAGAATATGAATACCTTTCAAATGGTGTAGATTATGATTATATTGGTGTTTAACACTTCAGCATTTAAACCAGCCATATCTGGCTCAAATATTCTGTGTTCTATGCTGAAACTGACCAGATTCAAACTCTCACACCTACCCTGCTATGTCATTCTAAAAATAAGTACATATATCAAAATCTCAAAGCTATGAGATAATACATGATCAATTCAAACATTGTAAATCAGGATTACATTTAACAGAATAATCTGAATACAAAAGTGTTAATGCAAAAATAAAAAACAAAAAATGGTAAATTCTCACACAAACTTACTGACACACATCACATAATTATCATTAGAGATATAAAGCAGCTGAAAAAGTTATTCAAATGTTTGATGCTTTTCGTGGATGGTTAGCAAAGTTCAAATATCAATATAGTCTGCATATCATTTAGATAACAATGGAATCAGGAAGTGCTGACATCCTCCAGACTGCATCAGAAGTTCTAGCGTAAGTGAAATGCTTCATAGAAAGAAGTAAATATACAGCAAATATAATTTTTAATGTAGTCAGATGTAGATTATTTTGGAAAAGTCTAAAACTTTTTATATTATTAGCATGCTCGTTAGTACATCAGACAAAATAGTTAGTTGCAATTTTCTAGTTCTTTACATTCTGAGTTCCAATATCACTGAGGTCACCTTTGCCGTTCATCCTTGCAGGGTTGATGAAATGAAGTACAAGTGAAGGACTGTGTTGATGTCATTGAGTTACCCCGTTTCATCTGAATTTGCTGGCCTTGTGCCAAAATTTGAAACTGTTATTTGCGTAGTCATCACAAGATCTACAATATCAGTGTGATTGGTTCCCTTAACAGTTTGTTTAAAGCAATGGTTCCCAAAGTGGGCAGTATTGCTCCCTTGTGGGGCAGTGGAAAGTTCCAAGGGGGCATTGAAAAAAAGTGGGGTGATAATGAGGTAGTGATTCATGTAAAAAGGGGTGATAATGGGGTGTCGATTCATGTAAAAGCAACAAAATAATGGATTCATTAGGTTAAGTTTTATTTGTGAAATACAGTTGCTTCGAATTTGTTTCAGAAAGAGGTCTATGTTTGCCTGTATCACAAAAAAGTACTCAGTATACTCAGTAAAGAAGTTGGTATTATAAAGGACACTCAACCATAGAAACTAAGCCGAAACTGACACTGGAACTCAACACAGCCCAGTCCCTTGCCAGATCCTGTCAAACCACCCAACCAATGCCAGCATGGAAAACAGACATTTGGTGGTGGTGGTGGTGGTGGTGGTGACAACGACATTGATGAAGATGGTGATGATGATGATGATGATGATGATGATGATGGTGATGATTGTAGAAGACCTTTAAGTTAGTTGATTGCAGCAACTGATGATAAACACCAGTGTGTTAAAGAAAAATTCTGGAAAAAATTATATTATAAAAGAAAAAAAATGTTAAATGACTGGGAAGAAGTTAATTGTGCCTAATTAGGTTTCAGAGCAAAAAAAAAAAAAAGAAAAAGAAGAAGGAAAAAAAATTGCATCTAAATATAATTAAGAAGAACTTTAGGATTGGACGAAACATTTTCAATCTGCAATAATAGCCTTGAACAAATGACACAAGAAAGGAGATTTGAAGACATTGATGCAGGAGATATCAATGATTTATTGTGAATTGATAACAAGACCCTCACCTTTTGGGACATTAAGGAGATAATGGAACTGCAGGCTTGTAGATCAGATAGCAAACAAGAGAAAAGCCTGAGTGAGGTAACGCATACTATGGAGTGAATTTCAAAGATCAGTTCAAATTTTGAACAAAGTATGAAGTTAAAAAGTTGTCAATGGTAGTGCTAAATTGTTACAGGAAAGAATCAGAGGCTTGTCAGAACAAAGCAAAGCAGCCAAATGCAGCCATAAATCTAACTGGATCAGTAAATAGTACTGTATTTATTTTAGTTTTGTAGATTTGTTTTACTTGTTGCATAAGGTGTGTATATATTTTTCATTGCTTTTTTCCAAAGATTTATGTATATATACATATATATATATATCATCATCATCATCATCATCGTTTAACGTCTGCTTTCCATGCTAGCATGGGTTGGACGATTTGACTGAGGACTGGTGAAACCGGATGGCTACACCAGGCTCCAATCTGATTTGGCAGAGTTTCTACAGCTGGATGCCCTTCCTAACGCCAACCACTCTGAGAGTGTAGTGGGTGCTTTTACCTGCCACCCGCATGAGGCCAGTCAGGTGGTACTGGCAATGGCCACACTCAAATGGTGTATTTTATGTGCCACCCACACAAGAGCCAGTCCAGGGGCACTGGCAACAATCTTGCTCGAAAGTCCATTACACATGTCATGGGCACAAGTGCCAGAAAGGCGACGCTGGGCATAGGTACCATCCCGATTTTGCTTTATATATATATATATATGAGGGGGTACCCAAAGGAAACCAGAATTTTGCAATATTATTTTATTCACTTAGTTTTTTATATGTCTACATTTTTATCGCTTCAAAGTATTCTCCATTTGAAGCAATGCATCAGCCCAGACACGTTTTCCACTGTTTGGGGCAGTGCTGGAACTCTAGCGATGTGGTACCTTTTAACGCCTGTCATTTTTTCCTTCACCTCTTCCACATCTGCAAATTCCGTAGCACCAGCTTTCATCACCAGTGATGGCCTTTAACAAGAGGTCGGGATCAACTTTTAGCTGTTCTTTCAGTTCACAACACTCATTCAATCATGACTGCTTTTGATCTTCCGTGAGCTAGCAAAGCACAAGTTTTGCTGCAACTCTATTCATTTGCAATTCTTCACTCAAAATTCATTGACAGGAGCTCCAGTACACACCAGTCATATATCAACAAGTCTGTCAATTGTTCGGTGACAATCCTCCAAGATTCGTTTGGGAGGTCAACAGCCATCCTGAATGAGGTTGGTCTTCAAGCAACAAGTGACCATTCCTAAAGCATGAAAACCACTCATAAACTTGTGTTTTGTTCATGGCAGCATCTTTGTAAGCTGTTTGAAGCATGACAACTGTTTCAGCCACCGTTTTCCCCAGCAGAAAACAGAATTTCATGGAAGCATATTGTTCCTTTAATTCAGCCATCGCAAAAATCGATGAACTGTGGAGAAGCACTGCAAAAAAAAAGATGTACCATGTGGCAGTATGACCTGACTGGACACGGCTGATGAGCAGACTGATGCCTGAGGGTGACATCAAGTGGCTTCTAGCAGTGGAAGCCTGAACTACAATGAGCTTGTCCTACACAGAACTATTTCTTTATTGCCCACAAGGGGATAAACATAGAGGGGACAAACAAGGACAGACAAAGGGATTAAGCTGATTACATCAACCCCAGTGCGTAACTGGTACTTAATTTATTGACCCTGAAAGGATGAAAGGCAGAGTCGTCCTCGGTGGAATTTGAACTTAGAACGTAACGGCAGGCGAAATGCTTAAGTTACTATCTTAAGGAATTGCTATCATATTGTATTTAACTGATTTTTTTTTTCAAAAGGGTCTCTAATTTGATGTCAATGCTCTTGATATTTGACACTTCTTTGCACATATATGCACGTGTGTGTGTGTGTGCGTGTTCATGTATTTGGTTTCCTTCCTATCTTTCTTGTTAACCTTTCTAAACCTTTTTTTTTTGTCATTTATTTTCATTTCAGTATCATGAAAAATGTGCTTCGAGTATAAAACAAGAATGTGATTTAGGAGAGTTCAGAGAGCATATTTTACCACCGACATCCATTGTTCCAGCAGTTGTGGTAAGAAGAATCATTAACATAGTTATTATTATTATTATTATTATTTTTATTATTATTATTATTATTATTATTATTATTGTTATTATTATTATTATTGTTGTTATTATTATTATTATTATTATTAAAAACAGTGAGTGACAAGATCGTTAGCACACTAGACAAAATGCTTGGTGGCACTTGGTCTGTCTTTATGATCTGAGTTCAAATTCTGCCTTTTATCCCTCTTTGGATTTGATAACATAAGTACCAGTTGGGTAGTGGGAATCAACATTACTGACTAGCCCCTTTCTCCTCAAAAACTGGACCAAAATTTGAAGCCATTATTATTCATCATCATCATATTATTATATTATTATTATTATTTTATGTTTGACTTTTGTTTTGCATTTGTACAAGTTGGCTCCAAGTCTCACCCATAGACTTCAAGAGACAACAAGTTAGAAATTCATGTAGGTGTTATGCCTAGGGTACCATATATTTGGATTTGTACATAGTGTTGTTCTAGAGAATGTTTAAGAAACCATAAGAAAATTATGTGTTTGTTTTAAAATTTGAGATCACATAGACAGTATTTTACGTAGGATATGGGCAGTTCCCATGAGCACTATCTTTTGAACTTCAGCCATTTTGGGGTTTCCTGGTATCTGAGCTAGGTAGTAATTATTATTATTATTATTATTATTGTTATTAAAGACAATGAAATGGCAGAATTACTAGCTCACTGGACAAAACGCTTAGCATTGTTTCTTCCGGTTTTATATTCTGAGTCTAAATTCCACCAAGGTTAAATAACTTTACCTCTCACCCTTTTGGCATGATAAAATAAATGCCAGTCAAATACTAGAGTCAATATAACCAAATAGTCACCTTTCCAACAAATTTCAGGCTTTGTACCTATAGTAGAAGGATTATCATTATTATTATTATTATTATTATTATTATTATTATTATTATTATTATTATTATTATAATAAATATTATTGTTGTCATTTAACTGCCTTCTTTCTATTGTGTGCTTTTACTGCACTACCAAGTATAACTTTGTGTGCCTTATGTATGTACACTGTATGAGATATGTAGCATTGCTATTTTACGTATGTTATGCATATCTGTAAGTCTTTGGGTTGTGGTTATGTGTTTGTCTACATGTGTTTTTTTATCATTCCCAAAGTACCTATTATCATAGAGATTGTTTCTGTTCTCAGGCCCCACTTTCAGGTTATTTCTCTTTCCAGACCTTAATATTCCTCCATTTCTTTTGGAGTTACATTATCATCTGTTGGGATTGATATGTTAATTAAGAAATATTTCATTTCCTGGTGGTTCTCATCAACACTATCTTGTTGAATATCCTTGATTTCTGTCTGTATATATTGGCATATCTCAGAGTATGGTTGGTTTGCCATTCTTAGAGACCTATCATTATTATTATTCTTTTTAACTCAGGTTTTGTTGGAACTCCTGGACTCTTGTATGCATTGTGGCCTTGCTGCCTGCAGCCTGCAGTACCATACTATCTGTTCTTTTCAACTATCTAATACTTTCCTGATCATTATTATTATTATTATTATTATCATTATCATTATATGATGGCGGCAGCCAAAATTCTTAACGGTATTTCGTCTGCCACTACATTCTGAGTTCAGATTCCACCGAGGTCAGTTTTGTCTTTCATCCTTTTGGGACCAATAAATTAAGCACCAGTTGAGTCCAGGGCTCAATGTAATTGACTTACCCCTCCCCTAAAATTTCAAACCTTGTGCCTAGAGTAGAAAAGATTATCATTATTATTATTATTATTAATAATAATAATTTTATTATTATTATTATTATTAGTAGTAGTAGTAGTAGTAGTATTGAAGGCTCTGAGGTGGCAGTATTGTTACTGCACCAAAATGCTTAGCAGCAGTTCTTTTGGCTTTATGTTCAAGGTCAAGGTCGACTTTGCTCTTCATCTTCTTGAGGCCAATAAAATCACTGCCAGTTGAGTACTAGATTTATGTAATCAACTATCTCTACCCTCAAAATTTCTGATCTGTCTACATTACTATTATGTATTTGTATTGATGTTCGTAATTTGATCAATGATTCTTTTTGCTGATTTTAGAGGAGTGGCGATGTACACAGACATCAAGCCACAGGTAGTCCTCAGACGTTGCATTGCTTATTTAGATTAGGAACATAACTGCATAACTGCATCATACATTTGTGTCTTATTGCCTTTTAGAGTGTGCTGAATATAGTTCATGTCAATTCTTTTGTCTTACATAATTCAAACAAATCAAATGTTATTTTTAATGTTCTTAATATCAAAATGCTCCTTTTAATGTTCCCTAATATCAAAAGACAAAACAATCTAATTCTGATAACAATGTCTGGTCTGTTAATAATAGTGGTGTTTGTTAATTTTATATACATTGCTTATGTCTTATTTCAGGTATCTGAGAATTTTACCTTGCATGGGTTGGTGTAGTAGTGACCTTATTATTGTTGTTGTTGTTGTTACTATCATAATTGCTTAGTTGCATTTCTTCCATGTTGAATATGTTCGAAGCTAAATCCCACTGAAGTCAAATCTTTTATGATTGATACAATAACGTATCAGTCAAGTACTGGGGTGGATGTAATTGACTTTTCTATCTCTTCAAAAAATTGCTAGCCAGAATTAGAAAGAATTATTATTATCATTATTGTTTGGTGGTATTTCTTCTGGCTCTATATCATTCTGAGTTCAAATCCCACCAGGTTTAACCTTACCTTACGTCCTTTCAGAATCAATAAAACAATGTACCAGTCAAATACTGGGGTTGATATAATCAACCAACTCCATTCTTCTAAAACTATTGACTTTGGTCCAAAATTTGAAACAATTATAAAGATTTAGAAATAATACATTTCTAAATCTCTCAGAGAGATTTATGCAGTAGTGATACATTGAAGTAGTTGTATGCTGTCAACTTAATGTGACAGTCCCATGAAGGGAATAATACTACTGTTGTTTAGACCTAGGAAGCTGCACCTCTTTCTGTCGGCCTTGACACATTTCCTGTGTCCTTATGTTTACAAGAGGGAGACAAGCACCTCCACACAGCTAAGCCTACAAGAGCTTGACAGGCATCTTCAACTAACAAGTCATGCTGCTCTAGACTGATGATGAGCAAAGACTCAGAAACATGTCTCTGGATGCAGGCTTAGCTGGGTGGAGGTGCTTGTCTCCCCCTTGTAAACATAAGGACACAGGAAATGTGTCAAGGCCAACAGGAAGTGGTGCAGCTTCCTAGGTCTAAACAACAGTAGTATTATTTCCTTCATGGGACTGTCACATTAAGTTGACAGCATACAACTGCTTCAATTATAAAGATATCAAGCTGCTAGAATCACTAGTGTTGGATAAAATGCTAGGTGGCATTTCTACCAACACTTCACTTCCTGAGTCCAAATCTCAACAAGGTCAACTTTACCTTTCATCCTTTCAGAGTTGATAAAATAACTGTTTCCATACATCTCCACTGATTATGAAGAGATTTCTTATGTATTTCCTAGATTTTTTTGTTTTTTGTTTTTCTGTTCCATGGTTACAAAATCTATTTTACAGACCATGAAGCCTTACAGATTTTTTTCTCTCATTTGGTTTAGACTGTGTTCTCATTTCTTAATGTCTATCATCACACACATTTTGTTTGAAAATAATGGCTACCTTAGAAAGCTATCATAACCTGTTAAAAAGTGTTCCTGTCATTTTGCACTGATAATTACACATTATTAAACTAATTAGTTGTAGAAACTGGTTCTCAGTGGTTTTACTTTTTTTTTTCTGATTTCAATTTCTATAGGAAAAGTTCTACAATAAAACCATCATTTTACTATTTAATGCTATTGAATTTGCAGCACTGAAGTCTGGTATTTTATTGATTTTCAGAGTTCTTTCCAAAGACCATATCCCAAAATTGCTTACTTCATTTATTTATTTATTTATCTATTTATTATTATTATTATTATTATTATTATTATTATTATTATTATTATTATTATAAGTACTGAAAATTTCATAATTAATATTCTAGCACAGCCCTTTAAAATTCAGAATATAGAAGAAAATCTCTCTAAGGATATACCATTTACTCAACCTATATGAACTATGTTATCAAAAGAAAGAAAGAAATTATATGAAATTAAGCTAATGACGTTAACAATCAGCCCTAGTAATTTGTTAAAAATCATTTCCATTAGCAAGTCATAATTATAATTTTTTTTTTTACTATTTCTATTTCATATGCATCATAGACATGCTTGCTTTTTGATCAGTTGAGAGAAATTATTTTACAAATATCTGCAGTTATACAAACATAAATAAAGACTATGCAATAAGCACCAATCTAAAACAAATAGCCAGCCAGCCTGCAATTAGAGCAATCAAATCTCTCTAAGAAACAATTTAGGCAGCTTCCACCTGCTTCATGTTATGTTCTGTAATATGTGCACTGCAGTCTTGTCAGCATTCATTCAACACATTTATAATATTGGCTAGAAAACTTTAAACACTTTTCTCCAGTGTTGGCACAGAATATTTTTCTGGATACTTTCAAAGTGTGGGATTTTGATATTGCTGTACCATCAGAGATGAAAGCCAAAGATTATTATGTAACACAGGCAATTGGTTAAAACATGCAGCCTGCCACACCATGCTGTAATGAAGGCGCACTTCATGTATTCTTACCAAAGAACAGATTGATTTAATATTATTAACTCTTTTTCAAATGTTTTCCTGGATATTTTTCCCACCAGCTGCATGCATAATTTCAAATTTAATTAAGATTTTGGAATTTTCTCCCCATTTTGGTTATTTGATATTTTGGAGTTGTTGACCCATTTCAAGTTTTGATGTTTTCGTTCATCCTTGCTGGCCTTGATCAAACTTTTACATTGTTCTAATGATTTCTCCTGGTCAATTAATTCATAGAGAATTTCAATTAACCTAAATATTAAATTATCTATTTCTGTAAACATATATATATATATATAAAACTAATGGGTACTCTGTCGGTTACGATGATGTGGTTTCTAGCTGATTCATAAATTAATGTGCAAGTGGCTGAGTACTCCACAGAGGCATGTACCCTTAACGTAGTTCTCAGGGAGATTGAGAATGACACAAAGTGTGACAAGGCTGACCCATTGAATTACAGGTACTACTCATTTTTACTAAGCTGATTGGACTGGAGCAATGTGAAATAAAGTATCTTGCTCAAGGACACAACACTCCACCAGGTATTGAACTTACAACCTTCCAATCATGTGCTGAATATCCTAACCACTCAGCTACGTGCCTTCACACACACACACAAACACGTGCATACACAAATAACAAAGTGCAAAGAATATTAATACTGTATATAGGGATCAGTTCCAGAAATTCTGAGCCGGAAACTACAGCCTAGAAGATGAGCCTCCTTCTGGAAGATCTGTAGAGCTTGACAAGGACATCCTGCAAACCCTTGTGGAACAAAATCCCATCATTACTGTAGAGGAACTAGCAGAGAAACTTGGATTTCGTCATTCAACCATTCATCAACACCAGTGCTAGAAGGAAAATGACAATCTTTGGTTTCAAGATGAAAGGTGTTCTTCCATCAGGATAAATCTTGGCATTCCATAGGCTGGAGCAGTTTTAATTGGAAATGATGCCCCATGTAACATATTTGCCAGACATTGCCCCATCTGATTATCATTTATTCTGCAGTCTTCAAAACCATTTGGACAGAAAAAATATGAATTCTGTAGACGAAATCAGAGGAGTACTGGTGGAGAATTTTTCATCATAGACAAGTGAGTTTTGGAAGAGGGGCCTTGCAAGTCTATCAGATAGATGGAAGAGCATTGTAGGAAATTGTAGAAATTGAAGGAGAGTACATTTTAGATTATAAAAAACTTTGTTTATCTTAATTTTGAAAAATAAAAGTATAAAAAACTGCATTATTTATGGGATGACCTAGTATATATATATAACTTAGTTATTGCACATTGGAAAATCCAGCCTTTATTTTTCTACTTAAATTGTACAAATTTGTAACTTTTAAAAGTTCTGTCTGTGCACTCTAAGAAGCTTATTCCTAAGAAAAATACAGCAGGTGTTTATTGAAGTAGCAGGCTGTTATTGACCACAGGGGTATAAGTTCAAATCTAACCTCTACATTCACCTAACCATACTT
>NC_068997.1:19942345-19948844 GCF_001194135.2 Octopus bimaculoides
AACAGAGGAAGAACGAGAGGGGGAAAAAAGATAGAGGAAGAGGAAGAGAAAGAGATAGAGTAGCGTCGGAAGATATAAGTTTACGAAAACTACTTACGATTGGAGACGCCGGGTTCAGTCATGTAAAAACAAATAGTAAATGAGTATATGCATATATACGTACAGGTATGTGCATACCAACATCCACCTGTATGTATAGGTGCATATCTGGGTACAGGACATTGCAAACAAAACGTAGACGAGAAAACACACAAGCCACATAGAGAACATTCTACTTCATCAGCTACCCACGTTTTAACACCGGCGTTTCAACGAGCTTATATATATATATATAACTTAGTTATTGCACATTGGAAAATCCAGCCTTTATTTTTCTACTTAAATTGTACAAATTTGTAACTTTTAAAAGTTCTGTCTGTGCACTCTAAGAAGCTTATTCCTAAGAAAAATACAGCAGGTGTTTATTGAAGTAGCAGGCTGTTATTGACCACAGGGGTATAAGTTCAAATCTAACCTCTACATTCACCTAACCATACTTTTATTATCCTAAATAAAGACACATTACTCTGTTTGGATTAGTCTGTCTGATAAGTTCCTTTCAATTTTTTTTTTTGAGTTGTGTAGAGAAAGTAATTGCTTCAACAATATGCAAATATCAAAATCTTGTAAAAACTCTCTGACTCATATTAACATAGAAGTATGTGTGTAACAAACTAGAAAAACATAACTAAATATGTTTTGTATGAAAAAGGCAATACACATATTACAGATGTTGATTTTATTTGGTATCTGAATAAAATTTGTGGTAATTGAAATATAAGTATTAATATTCAGAATTCTTAGATTTTTTTTTTTTTTTACTTAAGTTTTTAAGAAATTTTTTTAAAGTGATTTTTTTTTCTTTTTTTCTTGTCTAATATTTTAGAATTTTTGAAGTAATGGTCTAGTAATTTTCACAAATTTTAAACTAGTTATTTTTAAAAGTTTTAACACACATTGTTTTACACATACATGCACACATACAAACATGTGTACATACACACAAATATGTATGTATATATGTGTGAATGTGTGTGTATGAGTGTGTGTTTGTGTGTGTGTGTATTTATGAGATTTTTTTTCTATTCTTCTAATATTTTAATAAAATTTTCAGAGGCCAGATTTTAGCAATTCTTTAGATTAAGATTTAGACTGTAGATTTTGATTGTAATTTTTTGAAATTTTATTTTTATATTTTATTATTTCTTTTATTTCTTAACTGCACCAATTATTTTGCAAAAGCTTTTGATAGTTTCACTCACTCTCACTTCGACAGAATAGTTTTCCATTCATCTGTCTATCTGTCTTCTAGGAGTTAGCACGAAGACGTTCTCTTGTTGGAGAAGAGAGCATAAATTTTAAATCTGAAGGAAACGTGAGTAGTATTTGGTGTTTCCAGATGTTGTGTGCCTCTTCAAAGAGCTGATATATCATCAGTAGAGAATTTTGGCACATTTTGATTTGGTTTCGCCCTACCAATATAAACTAAATGAAGCAAAAATTCACACTATTTTTGATATGTCTTGCTTTATCTAAAACACTGCTATTTTCCTGTCTCCACCATCCCCCAATTTTTCATCAGTATCTCCTATCTATTTCTAGCTATCACTCATGACCTGTCCCTTCCACCAGTGTCAGACCAATACTGATTCCTGATTCCTTTTAACATTAATTGATATTAGATGAATACCTAAAGAAATTAGTATTTTCCATATACGTGTGTGTGTGTGTATATATATATATATGTATATATACATATGTATACATACAGTATATATATATGTATGTGTGTGTGTATAAATGTGTGTGTGAGTGTAGATATACATGTATCTATATACTCGTATATTTATAATTAACCTAAGTGGATACATCAGTTACAAATAGTTTCTAAACTATTACCTCTCCAATAGTTCCCATCACCCTATTTAGCATATATGTTTTGTTATTATTATTATTATTATTATTATTATTATTATTATTATTATTATTATTATTATCATTATTATTATCATTATTATTAGATGTCATAGTTATGGAAGTATAGATACAATTTAGAATAGCAATCCCAATCCCTTTTATTTATATATTTTGATGTGTTTTTTCTTTCCTTATTCTTGATGTTATAAATGTTTACTTAAATTTGTTCTTTATTTCTTTAATAACAGCTCTGCTTTTCATTTCACACACCTACACACAGGCGCATGCACGTACAAACACATACACATTCTCATGCTGATGCAAACACACATTCATATTCGGATAAGGCCTAGTTGATATTGAAGACATGTACATACTCACACACACACGTACATAAATATATGTACATATACATTTGTGTGTGTGTATATATATAGATACACACATACACACACACACACACATATACACACACACACACACATATAATCATACACATATACATACATACATATATATATATATATATATATATATATATATATATATATATGTTCATTCATAATTTGTCTGTGAATGTCTTAACAGGCCGGAAAATAAATTCTCCAAAACTAACCATGTAATGGAATAACTGCGATGTGTTAAATGATCATATTTTTCAGCAAAGCTCAATGTATTCTTCTCCTCTCTGGACATTTTTTACTAATTAAATGCTGCATATGAAAGGTCAAAATTTCTTAATTGGATTTTCTTTTTTTAACTAATAGATTTATTAATTATTGATATAAACAGAATGCATGTGTGTGTGTGTGTGTGTGTGTGTCATCAGCATCATTTAGCATCTGTTTTCCATGCTGGCATGGGTTGGACAGTTTGACAGGAGCTGGTAAGTCAGAGGACTCTACCAAGCTCTTCTGTCTGCTTTGGTACAGTTTCTAAGGCTGGATGCCCTTCTTAACACCATTCACTTTATATATGAGTGTGTGTACACATATCTATCTATCTATCTATTTATCTACATACACATATGTATCATCATTATCACTATCATCATCATTGCCATTGTCGTTAGTCAATGTCCATGTTCCAAGCTGGCACAGTTTGGATAGTTTGATAGGATCTCATACAATGGCGTGACGGACTTTGGCATGGTCCCTACAGCTGGATACTCTTGCTAATGGCAACCACTTTGCAGCATATCTTGGGTCCTTAAGGAAACTTTATGCTAAGAGAATGAAGAGTAGAAACTGGTAACCATTAGCCCACTTGCCTTCAATCATCACAGAATAGAACAGGTTATATAGATTATTAACATTATGCTTATTATTTACATTATTTACATTTGACGGATATTTGTCCTCATCTTGTTTGTTGTTAACACAGTGTTTCGGCTGATATACTCTCCAGCTTTCTTCAGGTGTCCTGGTGAAATTTGGAACCTGGGTTCTCATTCCTAAGGTATTTTTCAATAAGGGTAGATGAACATTGCAAAGCTGTGACACGAGGAGATATTGATAAATCGGGTATAGCTGATCATGTGTGGAAAAATGGAGACCACCTCCCCCTGTGGGATGAAGTTAAAATAATAGGCAGAACACCACTGGAAAATATGAAAACTAAAAGCAGCAGCACATATGCTACGACATAATAACCTCCTAAGCAGACCTAGTGCAGATATGAGTAGCATATGGGAATCGGTATTAAAGAAGGATAGGAAAATATTAGATTTATAAGCCTTAAAATTCACTCCATAATTGCCATATGGCGTAGTGGTTAAGAGCATGGACTACTAACCCCAAATTCCAAGTTCAATTCCAGGCAGTGACTTGAATAATAATAATAATAACATCAAACCCAGGTTCGAAATATCCCCAGGACACCTGGAGAGTATACCAGCCGAAATATTGTGTTAACAAATATCCATCAAATATAGAACTATATTATGTTCGTTATTTGTTATTGCTTAAATGAAAACACCCTTGGGATTGCACCTAGAAAGTTACCCTCTGAGGAACAAGTCCAGGCAAGGTTGTCTATGGAAGACCATAGATGAAGACCATAGATAGACACATGCATACCAGCCTTCCCTCTCCATGCTAACGATGTTATCCAAGGGAAAGGCAAAGAACACAACACACAGCCCAGTTGTGATTGTGAGCCTGACCTTTCTAACCACTGAGTCATAAATTATATAAGAAAGTAAAATGCTGGACTGTAGAGATATCAGTCTTAGATCATAGTTACATGATTCGTGATCAGAAGGGTGCCCAGCTGTAAAAACAGAGATCTAAATTTGCAACTTCCTACTTGTTTTGTTGATGGGATATCTTTTTACTGATATTGTGTTATTTTTGTTGAAGCTACAATAAACTGATTTGGGATCTCTAGCAAACAGTCTCTCCATTGTTTTCCATTTATACTCTGCAGGTTTATATTTTAATTTCTCAGCTGTCGCCGTTAGTTCTTATTTTCTTATTTAGGCTGATGATGTCAGAAAAAGGAAACTGACAAAAAAAAAAAAAATACAAGTGCAGATGTGTGGTAAGAAGCTTGCTTCGCAACCACATGATTCTGGGTTCAGTCCCACCTTGTGAAACATCGGGCGAGTCTCTTTTATTATAGCCTCAGCCTGACCAAAGCCTTGTGAGTGGATTTGGTGGTAGACAGAAGCTGAAGGAAGCCTGTTGTATGTGTGTGTGTGTGTGTGTGTGTGTGTGTGAGTGTCTACTTTTGTGTCTGTGTTTGTCCCCACATCTGCTTGACAACCAGTGTTGTTGTTTACATCTCCATAACTTAGCAGTTAGGCAAAAGAGACTGATAGAATAAGTACCAAACTTTAAAAAAACTTTTTAAAAAAGGTCTAAGGTTAATTCATTTGACCAAAAATTCTTCAAGGCAGCGCTCCAGTATGGCCACAGTCTAATAACTGAAACATGTAAAAGTTAAAAGATAAAAAAGGTAAAAGAAGTTCAAGAAAGGAATTTGATTTCTCATATGCCACAATCATAAACCATTCATTTATATCCAGTTACTCTGTTCTGATTAGACAAATTTCAGTAATATTTGTTTTAAGTCATTAGTTTACCATTTACATTGTCGTTATAGTTGTTGTATCATCGGTGTTGTTTTCATTATTGTTGTTGTTATTATTGTTGTATCAATTCATAGTTAGTTATTGTTGTATTTTCATTTATATACCTATGTTTAATCAAAAATTGATGTCTGCATGTATTTAAAAAGAACAAAAAAAATCCTTTTACCGTTTGCATTCTTTCTTTATAAATTTTTTGCTCGTCCCACCCCTATTATACTTGCTTTATTGTAAGAATTCCATCACATATTTGTTACTAATTCTTCAAATGTAACTTAATGAACTTATTATCATTATATTTTACTTCTCAGAGCTCTCAATCTTATCTCTTAAATGTCTATTTCCACAAATTATAAGACTCATTAGTTAGGCATTAAGTTTCATGGAATATACTCAACACCCAAGTACCAATCTGAAAATCCTGGCTGTCCTCAATACTCTCTACTCTCATGACAATTCCGACTTCTCCAAAATATTTCTCAAATTTGGTTATTAGTGTTCCAAGTCTCCCTACAACCATTGGGATAACAGTTACTCTCTTCTTTGCAATTTTGTCTTTTAGTAATTGGTATTTTTCCACCTTTTCCAGCTCTTTGTCACCTATGCATGCATGCTCTGCTGCTTCAAATTCCGCTGAGGTCAACTTTGCCTTTCATCCTTTCGGGGTTGATAAATTAAGTACCAGTTGCATACTGGGGTCGATGTAATCGACTATCCCCCTCCCCATAATATCAGACCTTGTGCATATAGTAGAAATTATTATTATTATTATTATTATTATTATTGTTGTTATTATTAACGTGGTGAGCTGGCAGAATTGTTAGCATGCTGGGCAAAATGGTTAGCAGTATTTCATCTGCCATTACATTCTGAGTTCAAATTCCACCAAAGTCGACTTTGGCTTTCATCCTTTCGGGGTCAATAAATCAAGTACCAGTGAAACGCTGGGGGTCAATGTAATTGACTAGTCCCCTCCCACGAAATTTCAGGCCTTGTGTCTTTAGTAAAAAGGATTATTACTATCATTATTATTTTTATTATGAAGTCAGTGAGCTGGGAGGATCATTAGCACACCAGACAAAATATTTTGTGGCATTTCTTCTGGTTTTATGTTCTGAGTTCAAATTCCACTGAGGTTGACTTTGCCTTTCATCCTGTTGGAAGTTGATAGAATAAATAGCAGATGAACACTGGGGTTGGTGTATTCAACTAGCCCTTTCCCCTAAAAATTCTAAAAATTCATTTTCTTGTGCCTACAGTTGAAAAAGTTTTTATTATAATTATTATTTTTGTTATTATTATTATTATTCCATCAGCCAAAGGAAATTTCACAATAATTCATCAATTTATGCTCCAAGTGCCACCTTTATTGTTTTGTTACAATATTTTTGCTGAATTACACTGCCTGTATTTCGGTTAGTTTTTAAAATATTTAGTAAATTTAGAATTTAG
>NC_068997.1:19948885-19949762 GCF_001194135.2 Octopus bimaculoides
AATTAACTTTGTCATTATTAAGCCGGTAATTTAGAGCATAAATTAACACGAAATTGTGATGGAAGGTTTTAATTTAGATCATTTAAAAACATAAACTTTGTATTTTAGAACCAGAGATGGTGCCAGATGGTTGGCATCAAACAGTTAATAATGACAAAGTTTTTGATTAGCTTTAATTATTTTCAAACTTAATTGAAAAACAAGGCAGTATGTTTCAACAGAAATATGGTAACGAAAGGATTAATATCATTGAGTATAGAAAAAGATGGTGGTGGTGGTGGTAGGTGTGTGTGGGGGTAATGATAGAAACTGAACTTAGATATCTTGTGATATTTATCTCAATCCCTTAAGCCTATTGATTCCAACCTGCCCAAGACAGCCTGGTTCTATGGCAACAACTTCCTGTTTTAAAGTGATATAAGTTAAAAACGCCAATCAAAATCCCATGTTAATTTACGTTCCAAACATCAGCTTAATAATGACAAGATTATTTTTAGTCAATTCTTAATTGTTTTGAAAATTAATTGAAACAAAGGTAGTATATTTCAAGTGAAATATGGTAATAAATGGATTGATATTGTTGTTGTTGTTGGCACTCCGTCGCTTACGACGTTGAGGGTTCCAGTTGATCCGATCAATGGAACAACCTGCTCGTGAAATTAACGTGCAAGTGGCTGAGCACTCCACAGACACGTGTACCCTTAACGTAGTTCTCGGGGATATTCAGCATGACACAGTGTGACAAGGCTGACCCTTTGAATTACAGGCACAACAGAGACAGGAAGTAAGAGTGAGAGAAAGTTGTGGTGGAAGAGTACAGTAGGGTTCGCCACCATCCCCTGCCGGAGCCTCGTGGAGCTTTAGGTGTTTTTGCTCA
>NC_068997.1:19950298-19951114 GCF_001194135.2 Octopus bimaculoides
AAAGTGATCTAAATAAAAAAAAAACAACCTCCAATCAAAATTCCATGTTAATTATGTTCCAAACACCAGCTTAATAATGACATGGTTATTTTTAATAAATTCTTCATTATTTTCTAAAATTGATTATGGTAACAAATGGGTGAAAGTTCCAAACTGGGAAGAAGAAGAAAAAAACCCGAAATCCTGCCTTGGGTTAAACTTTGATTGCCATCGCTCAAGTGTCATTAAAATAAACAGCAATGATGTAATGATAGTAGTAGGACCCATACAGTAGTAGTAATAGTAGCAGTAGTAGTAGTAGCAGCAGCAGTAGTAGTAGTAGTAGCAGCAGCAGTAGTAGTAATGGTGGTGGTGGTGGTGGTGGTGGTATGGAGGTTCGGGCTTGGACAGTAAGGATGGCTCTTTCATTCCAATCAACTATATACCTTCTTTACGCACTTCCCTGGCCTTGTGCCAGTCCAGGAAATCAATATGACTGAGAACATTGGTTTGGAATTATGTTTAGAGCAACTAATGTAAATAAATTTTTTTTAAATGTTTTATTTTTCACTTATTAGCCAGTTCAAAACATATACAAATACTTACATATACACACACTTATAAAAATACATACTTATACACACAGCTGATATATTATAAAGAATTATATAATTACATATACGTTCAAATGTATGTGTGTCTATGTTTAAAAGTGTGCATATATGTGCGCATATATATGTATATATATATTTGTGTGTGTATACATATATATATATATATATATATATCTAGGTATATACACGCATATGTACATGCATTTTATATATACATACATAC
>NC_068997.1:19951124-19952354 GCF_001194135.2 Octopus bimaculoides
GAGAAAAACACGGAGAAAAAAAATTGAATAGTGTTCAGTCAACGGTCAATCATATATATGTATATATCATCATCATCTAACATCAGTTGTCCATGCTGACATAGGTTGGACGGATTGACTGGGTTGGCATACTGGAAGGCTGCGCCAGGATCCAGTCTGATTCGGCATGGTTTTTTACGGCTGGATGCCCTTCCTAATGCCAACCACTTCATGAGTGTAACGGGTGCTTTCACCTGCCATTTGCATGACACCGGTATCTGCCATGACTGTGATTTTTCTCAGCTTGATGGGTCTTCTTCTCAAGCACGAGATAATGCCAAAGGTCTTAGCCATTGCCTCTGTGAGGACCAAAACTCGAAAGGAACTCGGCCACTTTGCCTCTTTGAGACCCAATACTCAAAAGAAACTCATATATATATATATATGTATACATATAGCGCAGACATAGCTGTGTGGTAAGAAGCTTGCTTCCCAACCACATGGTTCCGGGTTCAGTCCCACTGCTTGGCACCTTGGGCTGACCAAAGCTTTCTGAGTGGACTTGGTACACAGATAAAGTCCTGGGGGTCGATTGGTTTGACTAAAACCCTTCAAGGCGATGCTCCAGCATGGATGCTGCCAAATGACTGAAACAATAGAAGAGCAGAAGAATATAACCAGTGAGTGTGTTAAGTAATAAGGCACTAAAAGGGAATGATCCCTCCCCCCAGACACAATAATATATATATAAGCATAAATATATATTCATGTATATATATGTACATAGGTACATGTTTTTGTGTGTATGTGTATATATCATCATCATCATCATCATCGTTTAACGTCCGTTTTCCATGCTAGCATGGGTTGGACGATTTGACTGAGGACTGGTGAACCAGATGTCTTCACCAGGTTCCAATCTGATTTGGCAGAGTTTCTACAGCTGGATGCCCTTCCTAATGCCAGCCACTCCAAGAGTGTAGTGGATGCTTTTACATGCCACCGGCACGAAGGCCAGTCAGGTGGTACTGGCAGTAAATTTATATATACACATACACACACACATATACATACATCATCATCATCATCATCATCATCTTCGTTTAACGTCCGCTTTCCATGCTAGCATGGGTTGGACGATTTGACTGAGGACTGGCGAACCAGATGGTTACACCAGGCTCCAATCTGATTTGGCAGAGTTTCTACAGCTGGATGCCCTTCCTAATGCCAGCCACTCCAAGAGTGTAGTGG
>NC_068997.1:19952364-19953522 GCF_001194135.2 Octopus bimaculoides
TTGGCAGAGTTTCTACAGCTGGATGCCCTTCCTAATGCCAGCCACTCCAAGAGTGTAGTGGGTGCTTTTACATGCCACCGGCACGAAGGCCAGTCAGGCGGTACTGGCAGTAAATTTATATATACACATACACACACACATACATACATATATACATATATTTATATAATATATAATATATAAACACACACACACACATGTATATCACTGCACTTAGAAAGGAAAGTTTAATATTAATAAGCACCAACCTTCAACACATGCCAGCATAGAAAAACATTGTAATATGAAGAGATTGATGAGCAAAGAAAGAACGGTGAGAGAAAGCAAAGAACAAACACAAAAAGAAAAAAGAAGGAAAATGTAGAAATTAATAAACAAAATATATTAAAAATGTAAGAACCGGGTTGTACAAGACGGCACTTAAGTTTATTCTCTACAATTTACCTTTTACTCCAAAATTCTAAACTTATAGATTAGAACATACATACACACACACACACACACACATTCACACACACACATAAACACACATATATGTGTATGTTCTAATCTCTCTCTCTCTCTCTCTCTATATATATATATGGATTAGAACATATACGTAACATATATATTTATATATGCATGTATGTATATACGTATGAATATATATATGTGTGTGTGTGTTTGTGTATGTGTATATATGTATATATATATATATATATATATATATATATACATACATATATATATATATATATACATACACACATATATATATATATATATATAAGTATATGTGTGTGTGTATGCCTGTGTGCTTGTCATGTGTGTGTGTGTATGCATGTGTGCTTGTCATGTGTGTGTGTGTATGCATGTGTGCTTGTCGTGTGTGTGTGTGTGTGTGTGTATGAAGACAAAACTAACAGCAGCAGACAAAACTTTTATAGTGAGAAAGATCTTATATTTTGATTCCTACTTAAAAAACAAGTTTGTTTATCTTAGTTGTCGTATTTATAAGGTTATTTTCCTTTTACACACTCACACGTACACACCTACACTCCCCGCTGCCACACACACACACACACACACACACACATATATATACATATAATCACATACATATCTTTACATGTGTGCACACACACACACACACATATATATATGTATATATATATATAT
>NC_068997.1:19954208-19961555 GCF_001194135.2 Octopus bimaculoides
ATAAAAAGCAATCTACTTCCTTATGGCTTGTTGCCACTGCCATCACCCCCACCACCATCACCCACCGCCATCATCAACACCACCACCAACATCATCATCACCACCATCATCACCAACAATATCATCACCATACACCTCTGACATCACCACCACCACCACCACCACCATATACAACCACTGCACACCCCCACCACCATCATCACTATCATCACCACTACCACCACCACCACCATCACCATCACCGCCACCCCCATTACCAATGCCACCATCATATTTCCTCTCTAGATTCTAACCTGGCCTACACTGTTTATAGTTTTGAATATCAAATATACCAAGTGTAGGATTGCCTGCTGTTGATTCAAGCTGTACAACATCTATTCTTCTTCTTATTACCGGCTGTCAAGTGTAAAACTCTTGCAAGGAATTGTGGTGATTCACCAGACATTATTTTTGCATCAAAGAGGAACCAGGTTCAATTCTTGCAAGGTACAGTAATAAATCACCAGGTTTTTTGGTTTTTTTTTACATCAAAGAGAAATCAGGTTTCAATTCTTGCCAGTTCTTGTAAGGAATGGTGGTGAATCACCAGTTGTTTTATTTGTATCAAAGAGGAACCAGGTTCAATTCTTGCCAGTTCTTGCAAGAAATGATGGTGAATCACCAGTGTCTTTTAAGGGGGTTTTTTTTTGCATCATAGAGCAACCAAGTTCAATTCTTGGTTCGTTAAACAGGATGTTTAATTTTAATTTCTATTGAATTTTACTTATTCCAGTTGGGATAATTCACATACAAAAACACACAAGCAAATGGAAAACATGTAAATATATTTCATTTTGTACTTGGTTTGCAAGATTCTTGATGTGAATTTGTGTGTTGAAACAAATTTTGCTGTGTTTTGGGAGAGTCAAAGATTCTTGATGTGAATTTGTGTGTTGAAACAAATTTTGTAGTGTTTTGGGAAAGTCACTTTCACCCTTACCACGTCTTCCAAAGGAATCTATAAATACACATGCAGACATCCATAAGGCCAATATGCAGACAGACAAAAACAGACCCTGGAGCAAGTTAGGGAGTCACAGGTCATTGAAAAGGTTACAAACAGCAATGAAAGAACTTTGAGGGATAAACAAAACAACCAAGTGGTTGTTTAATCAACATGTTAAACAACTGATCAATTAGTTAGTTGGCTAGATATTTAAGCAATTAACTAACAATAAAGAAGTGGAATTGACCCTGTGTGAGTGTTATTATTGGCGTAATGACTTTCCCAGGACACAACAAAAAAAATGTAAATATAAGAGTACTAAAATGAATGATTAAAGAAAGAAAGAAAGAAAGAAAGAAAGAAAGAGTGAATGAAGAAGCAAGCATTTGGCGTTATGAAAGCATCTGACTGAATCAATAATTTATAAAGTGGAAGTTACTAGACAGTTGAGCTATGGAATTGGTGTAATATGGAATGGATTGGAATGGAATATATTCCAACCAAACAATGAAATAATGTTTTCTCTTTCCCAGCATTAAAGATGCTGGTTTGAAAGTACATCTCTCTCTCTCTCTTTCTCTCTCTCTCTCTCTCTCTCTCTCTCTCTCTCTCTCTCTCTCTCTCTCTCTCTCTCTCTCCCTATCTATCTATCTATCTATCTATTGATCAATCTGTCTATCTATCTATCTCCCTTTCAGGATAAAACAACCTCACTTTCTCTACCTTCTCTTCTTCTCTCTCCCTCCCTCTACCTTCTCCTCCCCCCCTCTACCTTCTCCTCCTCTCTCTCTCTCCCTCCCTCTCTATCTCTCCCTGTTCTCTAGTCTGCATTACTGTCTCACTTCTACAATGCATTTCTCTCTCTCTCTCTCTCACTCTTTCCTAGTGTGCATCTTTTTCTCCTAAATATGCATTGCTCTATCTCTCACTTTCTCTCTTTCTCTAAGTAAGTCCCTCACCCTTTCTGCCTCCCAGTATGCATGTAGCTCTCTCTCTATCTCTCTTTCACTCTTTCTTTCACACACACACACACACACACACACACACACACACACACACACACACACACACACAACACACACCTTTTTGTTTGCAGAATCACAAACGGATATTAAACTACACTCACACAAACAAATACACACACATCAAGGCATGCATATATACACACATTTATATACAGTCACATGAATAACCATACATATGCACATATGACCCAAAAGTCAGAAAACATGGCCTATATTAATATAGTGAGAACATAGTGAATAAATATTTTTGCTGTTGAGTCCCATTCAGCATTTGCTGAGCAAACCTGTAATCAAAGGCATTCCAGCCATGACCATCTTGTTTGTTCCTTTGAGCATTGCATATCTAGGAATACATCATTCAATGTATGTTTCCCTTTCCAAGATTCTATGGCATGTAATCTGAGGGAGGTGTTGCTGTTATTTCCAGCAGATTGATTGACCATGTTGAAATTCCCTCGTTTGTTCAGGTCAAGACCATATAAATTCCGTTTGAGCATTGCTTATCTAGGAATACATCATTCAATGTATGCTTCCTTTTTCATGATGCTACAGTATGTAATTTGGGGTAGGTTTTGCTGCTATTTCTAGCAGATTGATTGACCATGTAAAAACCCACTCGTGTTCAAACCAAGACTGTTCTGTTCTTTTGAGCATTGCATATCTAGGACTACATCAGTCAATGTATGCTTCCTTTTTCATGATGCTACAGTGTGTAATTTGATAGAGATAAAGTGTTGCTGCTATTTCTGGTGGATTGGTTGACAATGTGGAAGCTCCCTTATTTTCTTGCTAGTAGTGAATATGTGTATATTTCATGAATTGGCACCAGAAGCATAATTGGTTGTCTGACATTACATGATCAATGCTATCTTTCGTGGCTGCCTTAATTGGATACACACATAATCAGTAACTTCCACAAGCTGTCGTCAGTCATGTCTGGCCACTAGAATGGCTACATGGTGAAGAGGTTTGCTTCACAACCGTGTGAGATTCCAGATTTGGCTGTACGTCATGGCATTTTCTCTGTGAGTGTTTTCTTTCATAGCCTCAGATTGGCTAATATCTAATGAGAGGAACTTGGTAAACAAAAAAAAGAAATCTTTTGGCAGCTCACTATCGTCATCATCATCACCATCATCATCACCATCATCATCATCATCATCATCATCATCATCATCATCGTCATTGTCCTTGTCATCATTTAACATCAGTTCCATGCTGGCATGGGTTGAATGGTTCAACAAGATCCCACGAGCCAGAGGATTGTATCACACCCCAATGTCTCTGGTAGGCATGGCCAACTGCTGGTTTTCAATAAACAACCTTACCCAGACTTGTGCCTTGGAGGGAAATTTTCTAGGTGCAATTCCATGGTCATTCATGACCAGATGGGATCCTTTTTTTTTTTTTTTTTTGCTGCTGTTGTTGTTAAGGTGATAAACTAGCAGAATCTTTAGCCAGTTGGATCAAAAGCTTTGCAGTATTTCTTCTAGCTTTATGTTCTGAGTTCAAATTCAGCTGAGGTCAATTTACCATTCATCCTTTTTTTGTGGTCAATAAAAAATAAGTACTGATTGAATAATGGAGTCAGTATAATTGACTAGCCCCCTCCCTCAAATTTCAGGGCTTGTGCCTATACTAAGAAAGAATTATTATTATTGTTATTGCTATTGTTGTTGCTGTTGTTATTGTCTTCTTATAGTCAACTAAACCCCAGCCACCCCTAAAAGCAGTGGAAAATTCTGGCCTTGTTCTAAGAATTAGAAAGAATTATTATTATTATTATTATTATTATTATTATTATTATTATTATTATTATTATTATTATGCCCTTGTGGCAAAATTTGAAGCCATTATTATTATTATTATTATTATTATTATTATTATTATTATTATTATTATTATTATTATTATTTGTTATTGTCATCATTATCATTTATTATTATTATTTCATATATGCACAACAGATTGGCTTGTTGAAAAATAATAATAAATTATTATTATTATTATTATTATTATTATTATTATTACTATTTGTTCATTACATTTCAGTTATAATAATTATTCATTTTGGTGAAGTTATTAAAATTTCAAAGTCATCATCCTATGAAAAATGTTTATTGGTTTACAGTGGCAGTAGCGGTGCTGGTGGCCAAGCACTAAGTGAGAGTTAGCTGCATATCATGATGCAGTCATGATTGTTAAAGATATGTACTTTAACGTTTCCTTTTTCGAGAGTTCATCATGTGATTTTCTACAGTTGTTCTTTGAATTTCAATGAGGAAAGCTTATTTATTTGATTCAGATTGGTTACATACTTTATGCGTATCTGTGTGTGTGTGTGTGTGTGTATGTGTGTGTGCACGTGTGTGATGGCTGAAGGTAGAGATTAAGAGGTAAAGAATAAAAAAAGAAAGAAAGATTATATAGACATGCGTTCACAGGTGTGTATAGACATAAATGTACATTCAAGTAAGCAGTCACACATATTAAAACTCACATAAACATGTATGCGTATGTGTGTGCATGTAAATATATATATACATACACACAGAGACACACACATACACGCAGATATGCACACAATTACATTCAACTATACATTGTATCATGGCATGGAAAAATATACATGTATCTACAACACATGCAAACATAACATATAATTAAATGCATTTGCATACTGGAAACTATTTACGAATACTAAAATCCATTTATGCAAATATATATATACATATATATATATATATATATATGTATATGTATATAAGTATATATATACATGCATGAACATTCATAAGCACAGACACTCAAATATACACATGACTAACATAAGTTTACCGGAACACACATGTATCCATACACATACATTCTCATACATACATACAAGTACATGCATATGTAACATAGTATATATATATATATATATATATATATATATATATACAGATATATGTATTTATACATATATATATACATATATATGTATATGTTTGCATGCACATATAATTGTATGTATACACACACACACACACACACACACACACACACGTTTGTATATAAATACATATAAATACATATGCAGAATTATTGGAGAAGCAATAAGATTATTCCTGTTCATGCAGCAAAATTGAAAAGTAGATTTACAAAAAAATAAAAAGAACAATAAAAAAAACTATAATAATAATAATAATGTTATTTGCTATAAATGTATATATATTATTTTATTGGATTTAGTTTTACATTATTTATTTATCTTTCATTATAAATATGTATGTGTATGTGTATATATATATATATATATACATATATATGTATATGTGTATATATAACTTTTAGCATTTTACATTATAATAAAAGCATGATATAACATTGCTGTGAATTCCTATTTTGGAAGGCTGTTCATTATTATGAGGTCATTCAGGATATATACAACAATCAACGATGTATAAGCCCCATGGTAAAGCCAAACACTTTTCTTCTTTTCCATGCTCTTTTTCTTCATCTTCTTCTTCTTACCACTATTACATAGAACAACTACTTAAAACTTACCTCTATTTTATCTGCATTCCCTAACAGTGCTTAATTTTTTATAATTGTTTTTTTTTATTTTTATAAAATTCTAATACTTTTGTTTTATTGGGTTTTCTTTTCTTTTTTCTGTTCTTCACTAATTAAACTTAATCACTCTTCATTTTCTAGAAATATTTTGAAAACTTTCTTAGTGGTGGTTTGGCTGTTGCTAGGCAATATTTGCTGGTCCTTAAAGCCGTGAGCAGGCAGAATCGTTGGCATGCTGGGCAAAATGCTTAGTGGTATTTCATCTGCTGCTACATTCTGAGTTCAAATTCCGCTGAGATCAACTTCACCTTTCATTCTTTCAGGGCCAATAAATTGAGTACCAGTTGAGTACTGTGGTCAATGAAATTGACTAGCCCCCTCCCCAAAATTTCAGGCCTTGCGTCTATAAAGCATTGAACTGGCGGAATCATTTGCATGCTGGACAAAATGCTTAGCAGCATTTCATCTGTCTTAACATCCTGAGTTCAAATATTGTCATGGTTGACTTTGCCTTTCATCCTTTCAGGGTTCGATATAATAAGTAGCAGCTGAGCACTAGGGTTCATATAACCAACTTATGACCACCCAACCACAAATTGCTCGCCATGTGCCAAAATATAAAACTAATATCATTGAAGGGGCAAAATGGCAGAATTCTTAGCACGCCGGGCAAAATGCTTAGCGGTGTTTCGTCTGCCATTATGTTCTGAGTTCAAATTCCGCTGAGGTCGACTTTGCCTTTCATCCTTTCGGGGTCGATAAATTAAGTGCCAGTTACACACTGGGGTCGATATGATTGACTTATTACCTTTGTTTGTCCCCTCTATGTTTAGCCCCTTGTGGGCAATGAAGAAATAAGAATCATTAGCACACCAGGCAAACTGCATAAATGGCATGTCATCCATCTTTACGTTCTGAGTTCAAATCCCGCCAAGGTTGACTTTGCATTTCATCCTTTCAGGATCAACAAAATAAGTAACAGTTGAGCATGGTATATAATCGACTTACCCCTCCCCTTCAATTACTGGCCTTGTGCCAAAATTTGAAACCAATAATTGTTAGTCAATATTTTGTTAGAAGAGGTAGGAGTTAGGTCTTTTAGTAGATCTTAAATCAATGTTAGTTAATGTCATTGAAAAGGTTATTGTCATATTTACGTCACAGCTAATCCGTTGGACAGTTTTCTGAGGAGAGAAACACTATTTCTTTTTCTCTCCTTAATCATAAATTTTGAGCAAGACTTGACATGCAACAAAGTTAAAGTTTTATTTCAATTTTGTTTAATTTTTGTTGGTGCAGGCATGGCTGTATGGTTAAGAAGCTTGCTTTGCAACCACATGGTTCCAGGTTCAGTCCCACTGTGTGGCACCTTAAGCAAGTGTCTTCTATTATAGCCCTTGACTGGCCAATGCTTTGTGAGGGAATTTGGTAGACAGAAACTGTGTGGAAGCCTGTCATGTGTGTGGGTGTGTGTCTTTGTGTGTATGTTTATGTCTGTATGTACATATTTGTATGTGTGTATATATATATATATATATGTATATATAAAATATATAGTTTTAGGAAAAATAACCAAGTTTCAAGAACTCATCGATGAAAATCCACTATCATATATAGAAAAATTAATAATTAAAAGCACAATAAATGAGTATAATATAAAGTAAAGTAAATATCATAAGATAAATATAATAATGATATATAATTATGATATTTACTTTACTTTATATTATACTCATTTATTGTACTTTTAATTATTAATTTTTCTATATGTGATAGTGG
>NC_068997.1:19961785-19963266 GCF_001194135.2 Octopus bimaculoides
AACTGTGTGGAAGCCTGTCATGTGTGTGGGTGTGTGTCTTTGTGTGTATGTTTATGTCTGTATGTACATATTTGTATGTGTGTATATATATATATATATATGTATGTGTGTGTATATATATTTATATGTATGTATGTATGCGTGTCTGTATTTGTCACCACCATCACCACTTAATAACCAATATTGGTTTGTTTATGGCCCCATAACTTAGTTTAGCAAAATAGACTGATAGAGTAAGTACCAACAGATTTATTTCAATTTGATTTCAATTCTAAAAGAAAAAAAAAAGTATTTTTTTTTTACTTGAACAATAGAAATATTTTATTCTCATACCAATTTTTAAACAAGTTCCCCAATTATTGTTGAAATATCTATAAAAATCTCAACAGATCACAATATTCTTTAAATATAATTACAATGTACTTTTTTATTGTTGAGAAGAAATATATATTTTCTTGGGTGTCTTTGAGAAAATTACCATGATATGTATTCCATTCTAAATGGTTTAGGTCAACATGACTTTGCTTTGGAGTGTCTGATACAGAATATCTGTGGCAATTTATGAACTTAGCTGACCAACCTTCTTCACCCCAATCCCCTACAGCAGCTATGACTTTCAGCTTAATTCAAATTTTGATTGCATGTTCAAACCTGTTATTAGTTTGTGTCAATGTTAACATATGCAACAATACCTGGCAATAAATTATAGGGCATGTCACCAAACCCCTTTAGTAAGAGTTGGAAAATGCAAAATAGTTGATACATACATTAAAATGAAACAGAACCTGAAATTTACTACGTTATGTATGAACAAGTCTGTCATTGAGTGATGTTATTTGAGCAGAATAATATAAGCTGTTATATAACACCAGAAGGTCTATTTCCTAAATAAATTTTCAGATTTATTGTACGAGATAGATCACTCCATTGTAAAGAGTAAAGACCCCCTTTGGTCATGAATGACCATGGGATTGCACCTAGAAAGTTCTCCTCCCAGACACAAGTCCAGGCATGATTGTTTATGGAAGACCAGCAGTCGCCCATGCATACCAGCCTCTCCTCTCCATGCCATTGATGTTATCCAAGAGAAAAGCAAAGGCCAATACAACTTGGCACCAGTAACATTGCAACTCATTTCTACAAATGAGTGAATTGGAGCTACATGAAATAGAGTATCTTGCTCAAGAACACAACACAGAGCCCAGTCCGGAAATTGAACTCATTACATCATGATCGTAAGCCCAACACTCTAACCGCTTAAGCCATCCTCTATTGTAGCATACCTCATGCCAAACAAGCCCTTTGTAACAAAATAACATTGTTGTGTTTGTGGAGACAAATATGGCAAGCTGCCAGAACCGTTTGCACACCAGGCAAAATCCTTAGTGGCATTTCATTCACTTTTACATTCTGAGTTCAAATTCTGCTGAGGTCGACTTTACCTTTCGTTTTTTCGAGGTTGATAAAATAAATACCAGTTG
>NC_068997.1:19963556-19966222 GCF_001194135.2 Octopus bimaculoides
TAATAAAAATGAACCTGACTGCTCTCGAAAATTAAGTAAAAAACAGGAAAAATAATCCAGAATCCTTGTCCGGTACCAGATCAATCCCAAAATCTAATCAGTCACAAGGCCAAACATCCCTGAAAGTTTCATCCGAATCCATCCAGCGGTTCTTGAGATATATTGTCCATGGACAAACAAACACGGCTGAAAACAATACCTCTGCCTTCGTTAAGGCAGAGGTAATAATAAGGAAATTATTGTGTATAGTACCCAGGTGCACTACAACTCATCAAAGGTGCATGTACAGTATATAGAATTATGTATGAAAGTCAGGAAAGTGAACAGTATATGAGTCATGATATACATGTGTGCATGCATATGAAGTGGGGGGGGATATTAGGTGTAGTGTTGGGAAATTTCAGGAAGCATGGGTGTTTTAAAGGATACAATGTCTCAGCAGCTAACAACTGATGCAGGTAGTTTGTTCCATGCTTCAGTGTGAGAAAATGTTTCCGAAAGTCATGGGAGCTGTGCTGTTTTCTGAGCTGGTTTTTAGGTTTCCATGGTGTATAAACTCCCCACCTGGATGGGACAGCAGCCTGTTGCATGATTATTCACTTTTGCCCGCTGAGTGAACTGGAGCAATGTGAAATGTAGTGTTTTGCTCAAGAACACAATGTGTCACCCGATCCAGGAATCGAAACCACTATCTTATGATCATGAGTCCAATACCCTCACCACTAAGCCACTCACCTCCACAACCATGTTAGTGCTCCATGTCTCCCCTTCACCGTAAACTAACATACTTCATTCATGTACTTTTATTGAATGGATTCTTGCCAAAGCTGACCAGCACCAGTCTCCTTGGATATCAGAGAATATGTGTTACATTATAACAATTTAGTTGTGAAGAGAAAACACAGTACTGTCCTATAATGGATATGATTAACTGAATAGTATAACTATCATTAAATAGAAAGCCTATCTAACTGCACACCACTACATAGCAACTAAAACGGTATTAAATAAAGACTAAGTAATCATCAATTGGCAAGGTGAGATTACACAAGTTTTATTTTCCTTTTTTCAAAGATTTTTTTTTTTAGAATGACTCAGTATATTTATTATTAAGCACAGTCATCAGATATTTATGAACGACAAGATATCTCTGCTATAAAGCTGAACTATCAGCAACACTACAATATAAAATGAAGTGTTTTTATAGGATGGTAGAAGAGGCAAGTTGTCTGGCTGTTTCAAGCTGTTCTAAAATTTCTTTAGTAAAAAAGATTAGATTCGTCATCAACATTTAATGCCAACCATTACCTGTTTCCAAGCAAAGTAATAGTTTCATACAGCCAGACACATTTTTTTTCTTGTAAGACTGGAAACAAACAACATTTCTTGTGTATGACGGTGGTGATACTTGTTTACAATCATCACATGATGTCAGGACAATGGCACATACAAAGACACACATGTATTCGTATATATATATATGTGTGTATGTATATATATATATTTTCTTTTATTTGTTTCAGTCATTTGACTGCAAGGGTTTTAGTCAAACAAACCAACCCCAGGATTTATTTATTAAGCCTAGTACTTATTCTATCAGTCTTTTGCTGTACTGCTAAGTTGCTGGGTTGTAAGCACACCAATGTTGGTTGTCAAGCAGTGATGGGGGTACAAATACAGACACACAGACATGCGCAGACAGACACACACACACACAAAACAACATATATATGAATAAACTAACAGTGGTGCCCCAGCATGGATGCAGCTCTTGATTTGGAGCTGGTAAAAGAGAAAACATTGAAGCATTGAATGAGTTGGTAGTTTTAGAAATGAAGAAAACCTTGAATACAGAAGAATAGTTGTGAAAACAGCTTTTAGAGAATCAGGTAAAAAAAAAATACCCCTGTAGACAGAATTTGAAAGGTACAGAGTATGGATCTCTGTAGTAGCTATTGGCCACTTTTTTCCATTTATAGCGGTAATTTTACCTGATTTTCTAAAATCTGTTTTCACAGTTGTTCTTCTGCATTCAAGATTTCTCTAATTTCTAAATATATCATCATTATCATCATTTAATGTCCGTTTTCCATGCTGGCACGAATTGGATGATTCGACAGGAGCTGACCAGCCAGAGAGCTGCGCCAGGTTCCAGTTGTCTGTTTTAGCAGTTTCTGCAGCTGGATGCCCTTCCTAATCCTAGTGCCTTTTATGTGATTCCAGCATGAGTGCTTTTTACATGGCTGTTATAGAAGACACTTGTCCAAGGTGTTGGCAGTAGGACTGAACCAAAGACCACCAAGCTGGGTGGCAAGCTCCTTAATCACATAGCTATGTCTGTGCCTATTGATTGTAGTGTAAATTTTACAGTGATGTCTGCATTGAGAATCTACAAATATGGCAGTCTTGTAGTAAATAGAATATCACCATAAGAATATTTTAGCCATTCAAGACCTCTAATGATAATTTATTCATTGTTTTTAAGAGATCCATTAAACTGTACACATGAGACTGTCCCTTGTTGCCCATACTTTTACAAAGACTAAATTGCATAAGAAGTTTCACTGATTAAATTCATGTGCTGAGGTTATGGGTTCAAATTTCATCACAGACATACCATTGTTACAGTGAGAAGAGGTACATTACACTATTTACCTAAGTATATA
>NC_068997.1:19966349-19967691 GCF_001194135.2 Octopus bimaculoides
GTATATATGAAGCATATGCATATGTGTGTGTGTATACATATATATGTATATACATACGTATATATATATATGTGTTTGTGTGTGTATATGTCTATCTATATATATATATATATATATATATATATATATATATGTGTGTGTGTGTGTGTGTGTGCAGGGGATAATTACTAAAGCACTTGAATTTTGTGCTTAACAAGTGGCAGCGCAAAACACAAGTGCGTCTGTGGTAACTTTCTGTTGCATTTTTCAGTTACATAACTAATACATGTATGTATGTATGTATGTATGTATGTATGGTTATGCTTATATATATGTATGTATGTATGGTTATGCTTATATATATATAAAATGTACATGTCTATGTTAGTTCCAAGATACATTTCAAGAATGCTCTAGGAAGCATCATCAGTGAAGTCCCTAAAGTCTTAGGGTGTATAGGGCCTTTCAACTGCCGACTACCTTACTCCAATCATATATATATATATATATATATATATATATACACACACACACATATGTATATATGCATATACATACATGTGTGTGTGTGTGTACATATACATCCATTTGAATTAAATTAACATGTTATTTTCAGACTTTTTCATTTCAACTAATAATTGGTGAATATTCATTTCACTTTACTCAAAATACAATTCTGTTTCTCAGCTTTTTATACATTTATAAAAGAATATCACATACATATTTATATATTTATTGATATTATTAGTATTACTGGAACATTTCTAGAAACTTTTGCTTCAACTAATTCATTTACAATTAATTTTTTCCCTCCCGTTTTCGCTTAAAATATTTAACAATCTTAACAATATTCTAGCCTAAAAGCTCAGTCATCATCTGTTTAAAGCTTCTGCTCTCATCAACTTCAAACATAAAATTTTTACAGAGGCTTTAGTGTGTCTGTTTTAATAAAATAACATTGGTGCAGTTTTTATGGTTGGGGTATACAACTTCACTGACAGCTAAATATATTAACATTTTCAAGTGTTAAATAAGTTTTTGTTTTCCTCTATGTTTATGTATGTATTTTTTTTTTTTTATGTATTTGTATTCATTTATAAGCACAGGTGCAAAAATGGCTGAGTGGTAAAAAAGATTACTTTAAAACAATGAAGTTTTCAGTTCAGTCTGTAAAGTAAATGGAATGAGTATTAAACGTAAAAAAGCAAAGAAAAAATTAACAAAGGAATATATTTTTTAGTTTTTGCATCTATATGCATCTAACAATTTCTCAATGAAATAAACATGGCTTATATGATATCAAGGGAGGTAATTGTAGAATAGAGTTATCACCCTTAGTTATTATTGTTGAACTGTTCTGTTC
>NC_068997.1:19969539-19973291 GCF_001194135.2 Octopus bimaculoides
TAAAGACTTCATTATATCACATTCTGTACTTTATAATTCTGATCAGAAATTGTATCTTGATTGAATTTGTTACCCTTCAGCCTTCTAATGTCAATCAAAAAAATTTTTTTTTAAATAAAATAAAAAATAAACAAATATCTATAAAAAAATACAAAGAGAAATAGATAAATTTCTAGCAATCCAGATATCTATACCTTAGTTTTTGCTTCTGAATTAAAGCTGATTCACTTCACTTATTCTGCTAAATGTTGGGGAGCCATGAATGTCACACATCTTGTTGCATCTGCTATGTTCGTGTAAAGTTTTTTTGCTTTAGTAAACATTGTTATTTGTTATAAATCATGCTACAAAAACAGAAATACAATTCAGTTTATGAAACATATCAACATTTATTATTAATTAACTACCATTAAAACAAACTACTTTGAAGTCTGAAAAATATTTCAAAAAGAAAAGAAAAAGAAACACTGATATTAATTTTTATAAAATGTTTTATTCCTTAACAATCCTTTGTTCATTTGTATTTTCTTGTCCAATTTTATTTCCTCCAAATGTCTTTCCCTCAGATGACCTTGTATTATATTCAAATGACTTTGCATTTTATTTTTAAATAATTAATATGCTGATTAAATAATTTCTGCTTTTTTACTTCTCTACCTGCTTTAAGTTTTTTTCTAATTGTTTCTAAGTTGATAAACCTTTGTTCCCAACTATCATATTATGAAGCTAGAATTGTTCAAAGAATACATGTCTGTATATTGAATGCAAAAAGAAACATTGGTATTATAACTATATAAACTGAAATTAATTAAAACTAAAATCAAATACTGAGAAGGACGAAGAACTCTAATGCTTGATTCCCCACTTCCACCTTTTTATTATGTATCTCTATCTTCTTATTCTTCTTCTAGTCCATTATTTTGAATCCTAGTTTGTCCCCGTTAACGAGGGTGGCCAGATCTACCTCACTCTTATAGCAACCACTCTCACACCCTCTCACCATATCACGTGGTTTATGGCATCCTCCCATCTCAAGTCAACCCTCCTAATTTCCTCCTCCACTTGTCCCCTCCACGTTTTCTTTGGTCGACCTCGCTTCCGCAGTTCATTCACTCTAAACTCAAGCACTCTCCTCAGAACAGGATCCTCATCCCTCCTCAACACATGTCCATACCACTTGCACTCCATTCACCCTTGCCAGCTGTTCACTGATTCCTCCAGCCCCAGCATTCCCATCAAGTCCTCAGTCCTCCTTTTATTCACTAGTTTCACACCACACATTGCTCTCACCAGTACTCTTTTGGTCCTTCTCAAATCGTCGTTTCTATCTACATTTGCAATTAATATCTATATATTCTTTAAGGTGGTGAGCTGGCAGAATTGTTAGTATGCCAGGCAAAATGCTTAGTGGAGTTCATTTGTCTATATGTTCTGAGTTCAAATTCCACTGAGGTTGACTTTTCCTTTTCATCCTCTCAGTGTTGATAAAATAAGTACCAGTTGTGCACTGGGGTTGATATAATCGATTTAACTCCTTCCCTGAAATTGCTGGTCTTGTGCCAAAATCTGAAATCAATATCTTTATATTCTTTAATGGCAGCAAGCTGACGGAATCATCAACATGCCAAGCAAAATGTTTAGTGCCATTTTATCCATTTTTATGTTCTGAGTTCAAATTCCACCGAGGTCGACTTTACCTTCCAGTGTTGATAAAATATGTACCAGTTAATTATTAGATGTAATCAACTATCCCCCTCACCCAAAATTGCAGGCCTTGTGCCAAAATTTGAAACATATATCTATATATTCTTTCAACAAAACTAACTTGGTAATAAATTAATTTGACATAATCAATTTCTGTATAAATTCTTACTAATATTGTTTTGTCATTTTTAAAAATTTGTTTTAATAACAAAATTTCTGTAAATTGTATTTTTCTTACAGATTATGCATCTTTTTTTTTTTTCTAATGTTTTTTCTATTTTAATTTCATTGTTATTGTTTTAATTAATAAAACAGAGCAAACACATTTTTTATTGTTATTGCTGAATGTTCTAATTATGATATAGAACAATGTTTGAAATTATGAGGCTGTTATATTGGTGCTTGAAGGTGGGTTGCAATGCAAATATTGTAAATTTACAAGTTTATGATCTCTAAGAATGAGGCTAACAGTAAAAATAAAATCGCAATTTTATTTAACAATTCATCCTTAAAATAACGACATGTAATTATTGCTTCATAAGGTAAAAATCTTGCTAAAACCAATCTGGCACCTTCATCTTCCTTAGGTTCCACTAAATAAGAATAATATACAGATACATTGTGTATGCCAAAGATATTCTTGCAAAAGAGGAGCTAAGTTCTTCAAAATTAAATCTGTATTTAGAAATATTCTTTTATTCTTTTATTAATTTCTATCATCAGATTACAGCCATACTTCAGCACTGTCTGAAAGTCTTCAGTCAACCAAACTGGCGTCAGTACTTATTTTAAATCTAATGCTTATTCTGTCAGTCACTTTTTGCCAGACTGCTATGTTATGAGGACATAAACAAACCAACACTGGTTGTCAAGAGGTGAGAAACAAAGACAAAGACAGACACACAATTACCATGTGTATATGTGTGTATGTGTGAAGTCATATGGCTTGGTGGTTAGTGTTTTGCTCTTATGATTGCAAGACCAAGGTTTCAATTTCCAGAATGGCAGCACCTTGTGTTCTTGAGCAAAATCACTTCATTTCACATTGCCCAGTCCACTCAGCATTCTGTTCAGTGTATGTGTGTGGGGGAAAGGGGCTTGTCTGTCTGCCTAGCCACCAGGGTGGCATTATTTGAAAGCTAAAACATTGAGGAAGCACATTGTGACCAGTGGTGTATAACCACATCCAATAGTCTGGTCAATGCAATGATACCATGAAATACGCGCGCACACACACACACACACACACACACACACACAATGGGCTTCTGCACAGTTTCTATCTACCAAATTCACTTACAAGGCCTATTTGTCAGCCAAGAACTTTAGTAAAACTAATAAAAAGACACTCACTTACTCAATGTGCTAAGCAATGGGATTGAACCTAAAATCATGTGGTTACAAAATGAACTTCTTAACCATACAACTATATCTGCATACATAATAAAAAAAAAACTAAAAAAAAACCCAGAAAACTACTGAAGCAATAAAAATCATATTACAGCATGTCATATATTAATTTTTTGTTTTTCTCCTACATTTTCATCTTCCATAGTTAATTTTATTTTCTGCAACATTCAATTTGCTTTACTCTACTTCTTTTATTTTCTTTTGAAAATTAAGCATATAGGCACAGGTGTGGCTGTGTGGTAAGAAGTTTGATTCCCAATCACATGGTTCCAGGTTCAGTTCCACTGCATTGCACCTTGGACAAGTGTCTACTACTATAGCCTTGGGCTAACCAAAGCCTTGTGAGTGGACTTGGTAGACAGAAACTGAAAGAAGCCCACCACACATATATATATATATATATAATTTTAGGGAAAATAACCAAGTTTCAAGAACTCATCAATGAAAATCCACTATCACATATAGAAAAATTAATAATTAAAAGCATAATAAATGAGTATAATATAAAGTAAAGTAAATATCATAAGATAAATATAATAAAAAGATTACACATGTTTCATAACTAATTTTCAAATAGAAAGGAAATTTAAATCGATTAAAATCAATTGAAATTATCGAAAATAAATTCTATTCAAAAA
>NC_068997.1:19973994-19977038 GCF_001194135.2 Octopus bimaculoides
TCTATATGTGATAGTGGATTTTCATCGATGAGTTCTTGAAACTTGGTTATTTTCCCTAAAACTATATATTTTATATATATTTTATCTATAAAGCTCAATTTAATTTTAATTTTTTTATAAATTGATTTTAATTGAGTTTTTACCTGTAATTTTGGATTTTGTCCCTAATATTATTATATATATATATATATATATGTGTGTGTGTGTGTGTGTTTGTACACCCACCATTGCTTAACAACTGATGTTGGTGTGTTTACATCCCCATAACTTAGCAGTTCGCCAAAAGATGCCGATAGAATAAGTACCGGGTTTACAAGGAATAAGTCCTGGGGTCGATTTGTTTGACTAAAACCCCCTTCGAGGTGGTGCTCCAGCATGGCCGCAGTCAAATGACTGAAACAAGTAAAAGAATAAAACAATAAAATTAAGAAGCATTCACTTGTCAGTTTTATATATCTTTGTTTTAAATACTCTATACTATAGATTTTCTGTTGCACTCCATAATTCTCATTCCATAATTTTCTTTTAACGTTTTAATAGATACTACTTATAGTGCATGAATTTCATTTTGTTTCCTCTTTTAAATAAGTTTACACTGCACGAACTAGTGTTTTACTATAGCTGACATCATTCTGTTTTTAACGAGATAAACCAGATACTGAAAAATTTGTGCAATGCCATGCCATAAGAGGTTTTATAAGAGTTGTATTTTAAGCAGATTGTATCTCAAACTTGTTGATATAGATTTGCACTGCCATAGGCTTTTGGATCATAGAGTCAACCCTGAAAACCATTAGGTACAGGCATGGCTGTGTGGTTAAGAAGTTCACTTTCTAACCAAGTGGTCTTGCGTTCAGCACCACTGTGTGGTACCTTGGGCAAGTGTCTTCTACTGTAGCCTGGGCTGACCAAGGCCAAGTGAGTGGATAATAGGAGGCAGAAACTGAAAGTAGCCCATCACATATAAATATGTATAAATATGTGTGTATATATATATTTGTGTGTATGTGTGTAAGCTATCTAAGAGTTCATAAGTCAGGAAAAAATGCTCTCATATACCTGTCCATAGAATGGGCATATTAATCAAAGTGTACAGCATTACATATCCATTACAGCCAATCTTGCCAATCAGTTTCATACTAGAGGTTCAACAGAGTGTTAGGTAACAGTCTGATTATGTAACCCTGTGCTCATCAGAAATAGCCATTATGAAATGAAATATAGAGACTGCTCTCTATTGTTTGAAGTGAATCTCCAACAACAAAGTGCGGTCACTATATTTCATTCCATAGCACTTCCTCTGATGAGCACAGGGTTTGTTACCTAACACTCCATCAGACCCGCAATGTGAAACTGATAGGTAAGATTAGCCGTAATGTACACTTCAATTAATATATATATCTCACTGAACACTATATCAGAGGTTGTTATACACCACTAGTCACAATACACTTCCTCATATTGTTGTAGCTTTCAAATATTGCAACCCCACTCGTGAGGTGGACAGGCCTATGGCAAAAAATGTGACTGAGTTCACAACAGTCTCCTTAAATGGGACACCAGTTTATTGCAGGATTACTAATATACAGCTGAGTGGAGTAGAGCAACATGAAAGGAAGTGTTTTGCTCAAGAACTCAACACAGTCTAGAAACTGAAACCATGATCTTTTCAATTGTGATTGTTGTGAGTGAGTGTCACTGTTATACAAGCAGTGTCATTCATTTCCAAATATTCTACGTAAACATTTTTGGTCATAGGAAAATGTGGAAATATTACTTTGCTTGGAAAGAAGTAAGAGTTAGTGGCTAGAAGGGCATCCATCTGGACATAGTAATCATCATTATCATCATCATTCCTTGATGTCCATTTTCCATGCTGGCATGGAGGTAGGATGGTTTGACCAGAGCTGGCAAGTTGGGGAGCTGCACCAGGTTCCAGTCTGATTTAGCTTGGTTTCTACAGCTGGATGCCCTTCCTTGTACCAATCACTTTACAGTGTTTGCTGGGTGCTTTTAATGTGACACCAGTACAATGTGGCACTGGCACAATGTGGCATCAGAACATGTTTTAAGTAATTCTACCTCAAAAAAATTTATCCTATCCATGCAAGTATAGAAAAGGGGATATTTTTTTAAAAAATGAAAAAACATGAAAAAAGTTCAGGAACCACTGCTACAAGCCAATACCTCATTCAGTTAACACTGAAAGCATCTTGAGTTCTTGACTTGTAGGTTAAACAGCTAGATATCTCTGAAACCTGGGCAACAGTGGTGAGAGTGAAGGGAAGAGAGGAGGAATTGTGGATTCATTAGACAAATGTATTTTTTATTACATATTTCCCTTTTCACTACCACCATCACCACTCCAAAATTTAACATCACATTTGTTATTATTATTATTATTATTATTATTATTATCATTATTACTCCTGCTGAGTTCACCTCTGTTTTTCATCTTTTCACAGTCAGTAAAATATAAAAACAGTTAAGCACTGGGGTCAATATAATTGTCTAGTCCCCTGCCCCCAAATTTCAGGCCTTGTGTCTGTAATAGAAAGGATTCAGCTGGCAGAATCATTAGCACGCCAGGTGAAATACTCAGAAGTATTTCACCCATCGCTGTGTTCTGAGTTCAAATTCCTCCAAGGTTGACTTTGCCTTTCACCCTTTCGAGGTTGATAAATTAAGTACCAATGAAACACTAGGGTCAATGTAATTGACTAGTCATCTCCCCCAAAGTTTCAGGCCTTGTGCCTATAGTAAAAGGGATCATTATTATTATTATTATTATATATACTTTATGAATGAGAAAAGGAAGAAAATAGAAAAAATTGAGTTACATTTCGATGTGTAGGCTAACCTATGACAAACTCAGATGTGTGTGTTTTCTTGAATGCAAGTATTCCTTAGAGAACCATTATTACCATATATATAAATAAACATATTCAATATATTTGTGCTCATGCAAATATGATACATAATAGTTCATTGATGGTGGTATGGTAGTTAAGAAGATATAGGTTAGCTGTGGAAATGTAACTTCC
>NC_068997.1:19977128-19979073 GCF_001194135.2 Octopus bimaculoides
TTTCATTGAACACTGGTATAAACCAGGGAACTAGGATACTTGCATCCCTTAAGGGACTTTAGTTCCTTGACTAAATAAATTATATATATATATGTATGTATGTATATGTATATTTTGCATTAAAGTTTATTGTGCCAGTGCCAGAAATACTTTCAACACTTTTGGAACATTTGGTAAAGTGATAGATAGATAGATATAGATAGATATCCTGAATACAACGTACAAACCATTCTGTGTGAAATTACCTTCTGTTTATTACAAGACATTTTCTAAGTCAAATCTAAACTGAGGTTTCTTTCTTCCTTGCAGAATTTCTTCTTTACTTATTCCTTGTCAGTATTCTTTATCTTTTTTTTAAATCTTTTATTTTATTTTATTTTATTTATTTTGTTTATTGTTTTACATACTTGCTGTCTGTTACAATCTTCATTTCTGCTAGCAATGATGTCATGTAAGTTGATGTAGTAGTTGTTGATGATGATGTTAAATGCTTCGCTGCTGATTATGATAAATCTTCAATTTTATATTCTTTAATGTTACCATCTTAAATATTTTTTGTTACTTACCAGAATCAAAGCTCATTCCAAATTGATCCTGTGCCTAACACACATCCACTGTTAGTATTTATCAACCCAAAGAGTGGAGGAAAACAAGGCGAAAAGTATGTTAAAATATGAGATTTACATTAGGGCAATTGTGAGGGAGGGTGTTGCTATATTTGGTGTGATATTTTAGTTTTGTTTTTGTGATATTTTGAGTTTTTTTTTTTTTTGGTGGTGGGTTAGCAAAAAAGATTTATCTAAATTGATTTGTAATAGATTTTTTTCTGTTTCAGTTCTCTCATTTATAACATCCCTATACACCACATATAAATCTTACATGTGAAAGATTAATTTATTTGTTGGTGAAGTATTAATCTTAGATCCTCAACAAACCTATTAGCTTAATTTTTTTTTTTAAATATGGAAGCAGAGAGACAACAATAATAAATGAGATATCTTGATCACTGCACATCTCTCACTCTCGCCATGCACTATGTTTGTCTCTCACCTCACACTCTTGTTAACCTACCCATCCACATGTTATCTTCCTTTCTTTCATCCTTCTCCTGTCTACTTTATCATTATTATTATTATTATTATTCTCTTGCTTTTCACTCCTTTCTGTACTGTTAGTCAGCCAGTCATCTCCTACTCTCCTCTACCTTTTCTGCAACTCATTGATCATCCCTCCCGCTCGTCCACTATTCACTACATCCACCCCATCCCCCTCAACACTAATCTCTACAGTCATCACCTACTCTCCTCTACCTTCCCTGCAACTCACATATCATCAGTCACCCTTCCCCACTTGTCCAGCATTCAGTACATCAACCCCTCAACCCCTCCTATTTTCTACAGTCATCACCTACTCTTCCCTACCTTCTCCCAAGCTCATTTGTCATTGACCACCCCTCATCCCTTATTGTTCATTCATTATATTCACCCTTAATCCATGCCCCATCTCTAACCATCCCTCACTTCTATCCACCCACACTTCTTGTTCTTCTGCTTCCACTCATTTCTATTAACTGTCTTGTACCCTGAGGGTTCACTTTGACACTTCGGCACCATTATCTCTTTCTCGCTGCTCCTCATCAGTTAACCCTACCTGCTCTTCTATAATGCAAGTAGCCATGTAGCTTTCCTACTGCAAGAAACCTGTTGTGGCTCATTTCTTTCATGTTTTAATGTCTCATCACCTCATTTGTTTCATGCTTTAATCTCTCTCCAACTCGTTTGAGCAAGTGACATTTTGAGTGTCTGCTGCTGACAAGCCTCAAGAAACGCAAAAACGTTTTTAGCCTTCTCATGAGTCATTACAGCAACAATATTCATTCACTCCAATATACATATATATATATACATATATATATATACATATATATATATATATATATATATAT
>NC_068997.1:19979309-19980216 GCF_001194135.2 Octopus bimaculoides
TATATATATATATATATATATATATATATATCTTAGGTCTTGGTAGAGTATAAAGGTAGGGTATTTCCAGAGAACCACTCAGTTTGAGTTCTAGACAATCAACCATGTCAGATTCCAGACTAATACCGAAAGTCTTCAAGTCTAGAAAATTGTTGTGTGGATGTGGCCAAGAAAGAAGACAAGGAAATCCTTTAACACATCTTTTATGAGTTGTTACAATTATTTTCATACCAACTCTGCTTGCAATGCCAGTTAATGCAAAAATTTGAAATGAAAATTTACTTAATATATATTGTAATGTGTGTGTGTGTGTTGTATTTTTAACACATCAAGTCTATGAAGGGATTATGCTTCAGACAGTTTCACAGCATGAAACTTTCTTAAGGGTGTGTATTCATTTAGTATGATACGCAGATGACAATTTTAATTTAATGCTGTTTCACTAACATTTTCTAATGTTTGTCTACAATCTGACAAAGCTTCTGTAATACCAACGGCTGTATTATTCACTGGTACTTTTATACTGAGACATGAATTTCATTTAAGCATCATAGGTGGGTGCATGATGTTCACAGGCCTCAAAAAAAGGCAAAATCTTTTTGTCATTCTCGTGAGTCACTGCAGTGGTAGTGTTGGTCTCACATTGTATATTATGTGTTTAACATAATTCTATGAAAAGGTTTTTTATGTCAGATAATTCCACAACATCAGGCCTTCTAATACTTTGTATACATTTAGTATGATACAACAAAGATGGCAGTTTGAATTCAGCGCTGTTTCAATATTGTGTTCACCGAGTTAATCTTTCCAGTTTCATGTTCTAGTTTTGTGCCGCTTAACAGTATTAAAACTCATAATCCATGTGTTTCAATGTTATTGCAAATATCTGTACCTAGAGCAAGAGAAT
>NC_068997.1:19981157-19982624 GCF_001194135.2 Octopus bimaculoides
ATATATATATATATATACAACCGGCCTCTTTCAGTTTCCGTCTACCAAATCCATTCACAAGGCTTTGGTCAGCCCAAGGCTATAGTAGAAGACACTTGCCCAAGGTGCCACACAGTGGGACTGAACCCGGAACCATGTGGTTCGTAAGCAAGCTACTTACCACACAGCCACTTATATAACAAGATGGACATGGCTATCTTCTGAACATAGGAGATTATTTCCTTGAAATCATGTTCTAGTTATTGACGTAGGTATGTGTTTGTGTGTCTGTATGTGTGTGTGTGTGTGTGTACATTCATACATACATGCACACATGTTATTTATATATATTACTGAATTCCTTCTTTGCTCTTAAATATCCATTAAATATCCATGTTAAATGATATACAGTTTTGCTTGTTTTTCAAAGAGTTCTAATTTCAAACACTCTATATTTAGAAGAAATATCCTTCGCATTTTCAAGAAAGCTTTTAATATTTTTCAAACTCTCTCTCTCCCTCCCCCTCCTCCTCCTCCTCCTCTCATCTATTCCCAACAAAACCATATCGGAAACTGAATACCATGTTTTCCAGCATACAAGTCAATGTGGCATTTAGTGTAAACATGTAAGTGTACACATTCAAACACTGTCAATATCTTTCCAAAATCCCATTGCAGTTCACATAGAATTTTTGGTCCTACAAAGTCATTTTGGTGTATAAGTCAACATATCCACCTCAAAAAAATAGAACTGATATTTTCTGATTCTGCAATATTTTTTTTTTTTTTTTTCAGTATCTCTCGTTTTTGTATCCACCACTAAAAGTATTTGATTCTTGTTCTGTAAAGAGATATTTGATGAAATATGTGAAAAAAAAAAAATCTGTAAAATTGTCTCAGATTAAAGGGAGGGATTTTTTCAAAGCTGTTGGGTAAAACTGCATTCTACAGTTAACAGTAATAAAATTTGGAGCAGTTAAGTGTTAGCCACAAGATAGGTAAAATGATATCAACTTGTCAGAATAATTAACATAGTTAAGTGACCAAGGTACTGAATAACTGCTATTCTCTTATAAGCCATTACCTATGAAAATTATTATACTGTGACAGGGGAGAAGAATCAACAAGGAGGGGTGTGATTTGAGGGATATTTGGCAGTTATTTCTAGCTGGTTAGTTCAGCAATGGCACACTCTATGTACAGTTTATGAGCATAGCCGCAGGTGTGGCTATATGGCAAGAAGCTTGCTTCCTAACCACATGGTTCCGGGTTCAGTCCCACTGCATGGCACCTTGGGCCAGTGTCTTCTACTATAGCTTCGGGCCAACCAAAGCCTTGTGGGTTGGTTTGGTAGACAGAAACTGAAAGAAGCCCATTGTGTGTATATATATATATATATATATATATGTGTGTATATATATATATATATGTATATATGTGTGTGTGTGTGTATGTATGTGTACATATATATATATATATATATATATA
>NC_068997.1:19982634-19986903 GCF_001194135.2 Octopus bimaculoides
ATATATATATATATATATATATATATATATATATGTATATAATTAATCTGAAAAAACGAAGTAAAATACAAAACAAGAAAAATAACAAACAATGTGAGGATGTAGAACATGCAAAGTATTAAAAGACACTCAGGGAAGGAAAGAAAGGCTGTTTTACGTTTCGAGCAAAGCTTTCCTTCAGAAACAGGAAACGGAGGAAAGTCCAAGAGACAAGGAAGATGAAGGAAAAAAAATTGCCAACATGTGTGTCTTTGTGTCTACCTGTCACAGCTTGATGACTGGTGTTGGTGTGTTTACGTCGCTGTGACTTAGTGAAGTGAGTTTGTATTTCATTCATCTTCTTGGATCATTCTAAAATCTGAAAAGATCCAAGATCCCCAACACTTCTAATCCTAAGTATTTTGAATATGGGATTATTGAAGGCAGCAAGCTGGCAGAAACGTTAGCACACCGGGCGAAATGCTTAGCAATATTTCGTCTGTCTTTACATTCTGAGTTCAAATTCCGCTGAGGGTGACTTTGCCTTTCATCCTTTTAGGGTTGATAGATTAAGTACCAGTTGTGTATTGAGATCGATCTAGTCGACTGGCCCCCTCCCTAAAAATTTTGGGCCTTGTTCTTAGAGTAGAAAAGAATAAGGGATTATTGATTGTAATAGATAAAGAAATCTCTGAAGTGTTTCTTCAAGCATATTTAATGAACTGAATAATTTATTTTGACTAAAATAAAATCATTATCTCTTTTCAGAATTTTTAGGAAGTTCCAATACATTCTAAATCCTAGGCAGGTCTATAATTTGACGAAAGGTGGCCCTAAGGCTGGGTAAGTTTATTATTTCCATGCCAACAAGATATTAACTAAACTCAGTGGGCAATACTAGTAAACATATTTACAACAGTGCTGTCTCTGTATCATGCATCAACTTCTCAACACATGGCATAATGCCACTTCCCTCTGCTGCTATACTCCATTCAGTTGGGGGTCTTTTCATTGTCTTGTAAGTTACTTGGTGCTGAAAAATAAAATAGTATACTTTGTGAAGTGGTTGGCATTAGGAAGGACATCCAGCTATTGAAATCAAGCCAAAACAGATGCTGGAGATCAACAGAATTCTCTAGCTCCTTGGATTCAGTCAAAACATCAAACCCATGTTAGCATTAGTATTACTTTCACCAGCATTAGAATCCCAATGAAGAACAAGTACATACAACAAAATTACAGTAAACTAAGAAACCAATAACACCAAAACAGGTTTAACCCTTCAAGAACTAGAATTTCATTGAAAGACAACTTATAACCTTGAGATCACAAGATACAAAAGGTTCCCAGTCAACAAGCTCATCATCAAGCATATACATCAAGGCAATGCCAGTGCCCCAGCATGGTCACAATCCAATAAATAAAAGATAAAAGATCCCATCCTCAGCTGCCTAACAGATGTCATTATGGTTTCAACACCTTGCCCAGTATCATTCAGTCTGATAGTGTTTATTTACACACAAACACAAATACACATCCCTGCTTTATTGATCACGTGAATACTCTGTACCATGTTGGCTAGCAACCCCTGTCTGCCCAGCAGACCTATTTTAAAAAGCCTCTGAGATTCAGTCTATTGCAGATTGGGTTTTGTTTTGAGAATTACTTATATGATAAAACTCTATTTTGCAATTTTTATTTTTAGATAACATTAAATAAAAATAATATAATATTCAAAGAAAAACATAAATATAAATTTTCTGAAATTTTTCTCATTTCACTTGTATTCCATTTTATGACTATTTTCTGTTTCTATTCAGGCTGCAGTTCTTTAAAGATGTAAAATGTGCACGTATCCTTGTATGCGGCGGAGATGGTACTGTAGGTTGGATTTTAGATGCTATGGGTAAGTAAAATAAATTCACGTTATTTAGCAGTAGTTTCATTTTTGAACTCGTGGGAGGGAACTACTATCTTTTACTTGTTTCTATCATTAGACTGGAGCCATGCAGGAGCATCATCTTGAAGAATTTTAATTCGACGAATTGATAGCTGTACTTATTGTTTTTTTTAAAGCCTAGTACTAATTCTATCAGTCTCTCTTGCCAAACTGCTAAGCAGTGGTAGAAGACAAACAGTCACATAGACACACAAACACATACACACACCACACATGCATACACACACATACCACACATGCACACACACATACACACATATGCATAAAACAGGATTATTTCAGTTTCCATCTACCAAATCCACTTGCAGAGCTTTGGTCAGCCCAAGGCTATAGTAGAAAACACTTGCCCAAATGTCATGCAGTGGGGCTGAACCTGGAATCATGTGTTGGGATCTGCACCTACCACCACTCTTCCATTGCCATAGAGCTTTCAGTAGATGGAATAATAAATGAAGTCTCTATAAAGACACATCTGTACATCATTGAATTATAAGGATAATGCTTGTGCAACACAAGAACTATTCTGTGAGTCTCCATGATTAGTACTTAGTTACCGGCTGAAGTAAAATGACCGGTAATCATGTGAAACTGTAGGTAGCATATCAGTGTCCCTCTGCTAGAATGTTTATGACTTGTAGGAACACTATATTTTGTTATGCAAGCATAATATGCTACAAAGTATATTAAACGTTTTTATAAGTAAATACCATGTTCTACTGTGTTAGCAGTGCTCTTACATCACTTGTTAAGGTTATCTCTACAGATTTTCTATAGAAATTATAACCAGCATTGATTTTGTCACGACGTTTCATATGTAAGACGCCAGATGTAAACAACAATAAATTGAAAATGAAAAATGGGTAATGGGTATTTATGCCCATATATTAGGAGTCTTTGTTCCTTCATCAACACCCATCCAACTAATATTTACATACCAACTTCCTATAATCTCTATAGAAAATTTGTAGTGATAACCTTAACAAAACTGTTGGAAAGAGGATGTCTCAACAACAGATACAAATATATGTTCATAAACACATTCACTTGTAACGATAAAGATTATTGATACATATATTATCTTTTGTAATTGATGTTGTTGTTGTTGTTTTGCAGATAAAATGAATATTGAGCCACGCCTTCCTGTAGCTGTTCTTCCATTGGGTACTGGAAATGATTTAGCTCGTTGTCTCAATTGGGGTCCAGGTAAAGCTATATATATATATATATTTCTTTTATCATTTATCTTTTACTCATTTTAGTCATTAAACTGTGGCCATGTTGGGGCACTGCCTTGGAGAATTTTAGTTGCACAGATGATGCTCCCAGTATTTATATATATATTTTTAAAGCCTGGCACATATTCTGTTGGTCTCTTTTTGCTGAACCACTAAATTATGGGAACATAGACACTCCAATACTGGTCATCAAGCAGTGATGGGGGACAAACACAGACACACACACACATATTGGATGGGCTTCTTTTAATTTCCATCTACCAAATCTACTCACAAGGTTTTAGTTGGCCCAAGGCTATAGTAGAAGACACTTGCCCAAAGTGCCATGCAGTGGGACTGAACTCAGAACCATGTGGCTGGGAAGCAAATTTCTTACTGCACAGCCAAAGGGTTTAGTTGAACAAATCAACCCCTGTACTTATTTTTTAAAGTCTAGTAATTATTCCATCAGTTTCTTTTGCTAAACCACTAAGTTATGGGGATGTAAACAAACCAATACTTGTCAAGTGATGTCAGAGAAAGAAATATAAACAAAAAGACTACACACATGAGCTCACACACACACACTTCCGCATAGTGTCCATCTTCAAACTTCACTCACAAGATTCACTCATAAGTCATAAAGTATTTATTTCTTTATTGCGGCGGCACGTAAAAAGCACCATTTGAGTGCAATCATTTCCAGCTTCGCCTTACTGGCACTTGTACCGGTGGTATGTGATCAAAACATTGGACTGACTCCTGTGCAGGTGGCACATAAAAAACATCATTTGAGTGTGGCCGTTGCCAGTACCACCATACTGGCCCTCGTGCCGGTGGCACATAAAAAGCACCCACTACACTCTCGGAGTGGTTGACGTTAGGAAGGGCATCAAGCTGTAGAAACTTTGCCAAATCAGATTGGAGCCTGATGCAGCCATCCGCTTCACCAGTCCCTAGTCAAATCGTCCAACCCATGCTAGCATGGAAAGCGGACGTTAAATGATGAGAATGCCCACAGGGTGCTAAACATAGAGGGGACAAACAAGAACAGACAAAGGGATTAAGTCGATTACATCGACCCCAGTGCATCCCAAAAGGATGAAAGGCAAAGTC
>NC_068997.1:19986913-19994989 GCF_001194135.2 Octopus bimaculoides
CCAGTGCATCCCAAAAGGATGAAAGGCAAAGTCAACTTCAGCGGAATTTGAACTCAGAATGTAAAGATAGACGAAATACTGCTAAGCATTTCTCCCAGCGTGCTAACGATTCTCCCAGCTTGCCGCCCTAAAATCATAAAGTATTGGTCATAAGGTATTGGTCACCCAAGGTGCCGCTTAGTGAGACTGAACCCAAAAACAACATGGTTGCAAAACAAGCTTCTTAACTACACAGCCATGCTTGTGCTTATAATATTAATTTGATATTCTTTTCTCTCTCACTCTCTTTCTTTCTTTTTTTTTTTACAGGATATGAAGGAGAAAGTTTAGAGAAAATTATTCATTCTATTGAGAAAAGTACCGAAGTGATGTTAGATCGTTGGCACATTGAGGTGAAGGATGTTGAAGAAAGTGGTGAACCTGGTGACGCTGTACCGCTTAATATCATCAACAACTATTTTTCTATTGGAGTGGTGAGTAGACAAACATCATTCGATTTATAATGATTATAATGCAATGAGCAGACAGAATCATTATCATGCTGCACAAAATTCTTTGCAGCATTTCTTCTTATTTTCATTCTGAGTTCAAATGCTGTCAAGATCAACTTTGCCTTTCATATTTTCAGAGTCGATAAAATAAGTACCAGCTCAGCACTGAGATGGACATAATTGGCTTCCCCACCTTTTGCTGGCCTTGTGCCAAAATTAGAATTATATTTGACAGTTGTTTTGATAATTTATAGCTATGCCTAGTAAATATTTGGTAAATTTTTGCACCCCTACAAAAGTAACATCACATTTGAAGATGAAAAAGTTAATTTGAAGATGAAAAAGTTAATTTTTGAAGATGAAAAAGTTAATTTTTGAACAGCTAGTTTATTTTATTATTCTTTTTTAATTGAACCTCATACAGTATTGTGGGTGAACTACAAAAATAAACTTAAAATTTAAATGTAAATTGAAAAATTGAAAAAAAATATATAAACTGTGAAATCCATCACTATTGTGAACATAGAATTCAATGTCTTTGTTCCTGATTCTCGTTCTTGATTTCATGAAAATCAATCTTTTATATTTACCTCGTGTTCATCATTATTCATGCTCTCAGTAACACGATTACCCAAACTTTTAATTGCATTAAATGAAATCAAATTATCCAGTTTGAATACATGACAGCTTGATGTAATGAGAGCACATTATTGATAATATTCATGAATGGTGATGAATGGGCTTTGACAAACTACTGATTAGTTGATTCATCGAATGATTAATCACACAATCAGTTAAAGTTAATTTGTTAATTAATTAGCTACTTGACTAGTAATGATAATAGAAGGAAGAGAAATAGAACCAGTGTGTATGTGTTTATTGGCAACATGACCCTCCCAAAATACACCAACTATTTGATTATCACTGTTTCAAAATTAATTCTTATTCTTTTGTAACAACTTGTTATTGTCAGGATGCTTCCATTTGCCACCGTTTCCATACAATGAGAGAAAAACATCCAGAGAAATTTAATAGCAGGTTAGTTTTGGAAGGAATATTTAAATTTTTCTTTTTTCCAGTTGAAATATTATATGTATTTCATACTTTACAGTAAGGTATTTTGTTTTATTACACACTGATATATTGAACATCTGGGCTGTTGACTATTAAATGCCTTGTCAAAATGCTATGCCAGTAATAGTATTCTAGCCATTTGTCAAACTTGTACTTCATTTCTGATATTCTCTTGTTTTTTTCATGTGCTGTTAGGGTTCTCAGAATGTCAAAACATTGTTCTCAGTATTCAGTAATAATTGCTTAAATGTAGATAAATTCTAAGATTGACGTTTTTATCAAGCAAATTAGTTAGAAAATCTCCATAAGAGATGAAAGCAGTAACTATACTGAAAAGTAATGTTTACTGCCACTTCAACATGGCTGTTCCATAGGAACCAATGTTACTACCATTTTAACCCCAGAAAGATGCCTCCTCCAGCTGGTTATCACTACAACCAGCACCCAATTTATATTGCAAGTGTGGGAGCGAACCCTATCATCTCCCAGTGACAGGACCTCTAGACCGTATGATTTCGAGCTATTTGTGCTCATCCTCACTGGAGGATACTCACCCACTAGAAATAACAGTAGTTCACTTCAGCTCATAATATATAGAAAAATAATTGGGGCCTGAAAATTGAGATTGTTGGAATGTTTTTGAATTTAATGTAACTTTGTGAATTTATTGCAGAATAAAGAACAAAATGTGGTATTTTGAATTTGGTACATCAGAAACGTTTTCTGCAACTTGCAAGAGCCTGCATGAAAATATTGAAGTATCGGTATGTATGTTTAGTCTTCTAATCTTAATCTTGGCACCATAACATATCTGAAGATAATGTCTGCCTTTTCTGTGCTACACCAAATGATACGCGCGCAGGGCACACACACACACACACACACACACACACACACACACACACACACACACACACACACACACACACACACACACACACACACACACACACACACACACACATATATTGATAAGGAGAAGGAAGAATTTGAACATTCAAACAGTATGTTTATTTCCAGTTAGTTTATTCATAATAACTGTGCAACGAGTGTTTCAATCGCATTAACTGCATATTGTTGCATATTCATATGCAGCAATTTATGCATTATTAGTACAATCTCTTCAGAGTATATAAGTATGACATCGTTCGAAGAGGAATTTTCCTCTGCTATTAGTTTGAATTAGGCTTGGTAGTAGTAGTAGTAGTAGTAGTAAACCATGACATTCTTCAATGAGCTGCTTTTCTCAACTGATTGTTTTGGATAATATGCAATGATGGAGATTTGACTCACTTTGCATTACTTAAAGTTTTGGGGTATAAAACACATCCACTTCATCATACCTTCAGAGATGAAAATTCTCTCCACTCTGTCTTGAAATATCTGATGATATCGATATGTTATATGTTCATGTTCATGTTCATGTTCAATCATCATCGTCATTTAACATCCGCTTTCCATGCTAGCATGGGTTGGACAATTTGACTGAGGACTGGTGAAACCAGATGGCTGCACCAGGCCCCAATCTGATTTGGCAGAGTTTCTACAGCTGGACGTTAAACAATGATGATGATGATGATGATATTGACTTTGTTGACCTCAGAGATCAACCAGTTCACAACATTGAAGCTCTATTAGCTTACAGGCATGGCCAACATGTTTATGGCTTCAGTTTTGTTTACTTTTTTACTCTTTTATTTGTTTCAGTCATTTGACTGCGGCCATGCTGGAGCACCACCTTTTTGGCTGTTATTATTATTATTAGGCAGAATTGTTAGCACGCTGGGCAAAATGTTTAGTGGCATTTCATCTATCCTTACATTCAAATTCCACCGAGGTCAACTTTGCCTTTCATCCTTTCAGGGTCAGTGAAATAAGTACCAGTTATGCACTGAGGTTGATGTAATCTACTTTCCCCTGTCCCCAAAATTTCAGGCCTTGTGCCTATAGTAGAAAGGATTATTATCATTATTATTATTATTATTATTATTATTATTATTATTATTATTATTATTATTATTATTTTTCAGTGTGACGACTGTTCTCTAGAGGTGCATAAAGGTTCTGGTCTTGAAGGTATTGCCATGTTAAACATACCAACCATTTATGGTGGAGCATCTTTGTGGGGTGAAAACCCAACCAAAAAACAAAAACAAAAGATACTTAAAAGTGTCAAGAAAAAGAAAGACCAAAAGACTTACCCTCAGTCCAAAACTGAACTCCAAGCTTGCATTTCAGGTGGGTTATGATCTTTCTTGGAGGAGAGTCTAACTTTCAGAAAATTTCTACAGAATCTGTTTTTGCTATTACAGAAGCCTTGTTTCATCATTGTAGAAGTCTGCTAGCTGTGACTTTAATAAACGAGAATTTATTCCTCAGACTCAAGAAATGTTTAACCAATTTGAATCTTCCTAACTTTCTTTAAACTGATTCCTTGTTAATAGCAACTAGCAACATTGAGTGTAAAATACAGATATCCAGACCCTCGTGACCTGATATCTAGTCTCACTGTTTTAAGTTCATGTCTCAGTCACATATAGTTTTCTCTATTTCTCCATTCTCCAGAATTAATAACTCAAGTGCCTGTAATATACTAAGATTTTAGCTATGCTATTCTAACATTTTTTGCTTATGGAATCATCCTTTTGTCATTTAAACACTTACCTTTTTTTTTTCCCCCCGTATTTCAGACATTGGTGATAAATTATTTGAAGTTGCTGGAGTGGAAAACAGTCTGCATGCTGGAATGGTTAGCGGGAAAGTCAGGTCTGGGAATCGATTAGCGCAGACATCTAATCTAAAGATAAAGTAAGACATAAATTTTTATTGTAAAATAATTTCCGTTTTTCACATTCTGCTAATTCTACATCCATATCACTTTAGAAGTTTCCTTATTATAATTTCTTATTTTTATTTTCCAGAACTAAAAAACGGGTGCCGATGCAAATTGATGGAGAGCCTTGGGTACAAAATCCTTGTACGGTAAGATTATGATTCTATATTAATTCTGTTTACCAATCCTGTTTTGTGCCTAACAATCTTGAGTTATTTTCAGAGGGGCTTATTCAAGGCAAGTAATTCAATCTGAGACTGTGCGTTGAAACTGAAACAATTGCAGCATGGAAGACACAAAGCCATACAAAAACTCACAAAAGAATCTTTAAACCTCACTTAAACATTTAACTGCAACCTGATTGTTGACAAGATTAAGCTTTTGATATATAGCTGTATGGTCAACAAGTTTGCATGACTACTATGTGGTTTGGAGTTCAATACCACAACACTATAGCCTTTTACAAGAGCGTTGGTCTAAATAGTATGTCCATGTTGAAGCAAATTTTTTGCTGAACTCTAAGGCTGAGTTTAATGTTGAACTCTAAGATCAAGTTTATCTTTGTATTGCAAGAAGATGGAAACTAGTTCTCTCCCTTCCCTTACTTGTCAAGAATTTTTATTAACACTAATGATTGTTATTCTTATGATGAATATAATTTCAATTGATTAAAAATTCATTTTGGTTCACTGTACTAAATACATTTGCCTGCACTTAAACCCATAATCTTCATCCTGAAGGCATTTCTGAGAAATTTTCTACTACTGTAGATATGATGCCCAATTAATTGCCAGAGTAACTGCTCATTATTCTTTAAATAACTTCTAGGCAATTTCATTGTAACTCCAAAACTGTATATATATATAGATGTTAATGATCTTTTTTTTTTTGTCTAAACTTTGTTTCAATTGTCTTCTGAAGTCATATTGTCTTTCATTCTTCAGATAATCATAACTCATAAAAACCAAGCACCAATGCTCATGGGACCGAAAGACAAGGTTCCTACTGGATTCCTTAAAATTTTCCGATGAATAATATCAGGTATGTAACCTGTTTATTTTCCTTCTTGCATTTTTTTCTCCCTTTTTTTATTTCATCATCAACATCATCATCGTCGTCGTCTTCATCATCATCATCACCATCATCATCATCGTTGTTGTTGTTGTAATATGCTTGGACAGCCACTTAGACTTCTGAGAGAGAGTTCTAAAGCAGCTGCCTGTATATTTCCAAATATTCACGTAGGAGTGGCTGTGTGGTAAGTAGCTTGCTTACCAACCACATGGTCCTGGGTTCAGTCCCACTGCATGGTATCTTGGGCAAGTGTCTTCTACTATAGCCTCGGGCCGACCAATGCCTTGTGAGTGGATTTGGTAGACGGAAACTGAAAGAAGCCTGTCGTATATATGTATATATATATGTATGTGTGTATGTGTTTGTATGTCTGTGTTTGTCCCCCCAACATTGCTTGACAACCAATGCTGGTGTGTTTATGTCCCTGTAACTTAGCGGTTCGGCAAAAGAGACCGAAAGAATAAGTACTAGGCTTCCAAAGAATAAGTCCTGGGGTCGATTTGCTCGACTAAAGGCGGTACTCCAGCATGACCACAGTCAAAAGACTGAAACAAGTAAAAGAGTAAAAGAGTATCTATTTCATTACTCATTCTATCTTTTACTTGCTTCAGTCGTCACTGAACTGCAGCCATGGTGCAAGACTGCTTAGAGGTGTATTAATCAAATGAATCAATCCCAGTACCTATTTTCCTTTAAAGTTTGCTGCTTATTCAATCACTCCCTTTTGCAAAACCACAAATTTTCAGTGGGATGTAAACAAACCAACACCACTTGTCAAGTGGTGGGAGGGAGGAATAGACACAAACAGAATGACACACACACACACACACATATACATACAGGCAAACAATCGTTATGCAGAGTTGTTAAAATAGAATATACCATAGAAGTAAGTGAGCAAGAAGATAGTCTTTTACAGCTGTTTCCAGAATAGACGTGCATATGGTACCTTTCCCAGCAGACGAAGACAAGCTTTCCATATAGTAGCAGACTATTCCATCTTCAGAGGAATAAAAGTTGAAGTAGATCCTTAATAGAGAGTTTTAGGAATTAACAGTTCCATCATTGAAGAGAGTGAGGTAATCTTTACTGTACAATATATATATATATATATATATATATATATATATATATATATATATATACACACACATAAATGATGGGCTTCTTTCAGTTTCTGTCTATCAAATCCACTCACCGGAGTTATAGTTGAAGACACCTGCCCAAAATGCTATGGAGTGGGACTGAACCCAAAGTCTTGTGGTTGGGAAGTAAACTCCTTGCCACATGGCCATAAAGTCTTTCATTTTTCTTGTTACTGGTTTCAGTCATTAGTGATTGTGGCTTTGCTGGAGCAGTATCTATAAGAGTTTTAGTTGATTACATCAAGCTCACTGCTTTAGTTCTTAATCCATTGTTGTTGCAGGACAGGCAATGAAATGGCAATACAGATATAAAGGGAGACAATACAGTAATGTCTGACTGAATATACAGGTTCTCCACACACACACACACGCACACACACACACATATATGAAGCTGATGATGATAGTTCCCTGCTTATGGTGTGTGTTTTCATTCTTCCAGTGTCACCTCTCTGCATTATCTTATTCCCCCCCCCAAAAAAATTTTTGGAGAACACTATATAAAATTTCAATAAAACATTATATAAAAGTTGGTAAAAAAAAGGTAAAGTTACCATCTCGAGTCATGCAGACTCATAGGAGTCATTTTCCCAATTTCCATGGCATATAAATTCCTCGCCTGGACAGGACACCAGTGTGTTGCAGGATTATTCATTTTAGCCAGCTGAGTGGATTGGAGTAATGTTGAAGTGTTTTGCTCAAGAACACAATGCATCACCTGGTCCAGGAATTGAAACCACAATCTTACAATCAGAAATCCAACAACCTAACCATTAAGCCACATGCCTCCACTAGATAAAAGTTGGGTTAGAGCTGGTGCTAGAAAGAGAATGATATATATATATATATATGTGTGTGTGTGTTATAATCTAGAATAAACAGTAAAAGATTGTCATTATAGTACTCAGAGTTTCGAATGTCGGAGCGAAGAGCTACGATACATTCACGTCAGCTATTAATGGTAACCTTTTACTGTTTTTATTCTAACTTATGACACATATAAATAATGTTCATTTTCTCTAATATTGAGGTCTCAGTCTTTTGTTGTTACATTTTATTATTATTGAGAGTTGCATTCCCCCGCGTTCGGTAAAAATGTGTTTATTATGGTAGTTTGACTTTAAGAGTCCCTCCTAGCATGAGGCATTTATGTATAGTAACGTCCTTAATATAAATAAATATATTTATAGGGAATAATTGATGGATTTTTCCCTTATGAGGTTTTTTCACACTAACTACTTGATAAATTCTTATAAAGATTTTATCCTATTTTTAAATTGTGTGTATATATATATATATATATATATCACAGGGCTGTTAGTCAGGTTTTATGATCCTGTTTGGCGAACAGTTTTGGTGATGCCCTACCTTTGGTATTCAAGTACTATTTTTTCCACCTTGTTTTGCACTCATGTGCTCACTTGTGTATGTATGTATATGTATCTATCTATCTATCTAT
>NC_068997.1:19996504-19997998 GCF_001194135.2 Octopus bimaculoides
TATTATTATTATTATTATTATTTTAGATACTGACCAAGAAACCATCCTCATAACTACTAGTATTCTAGTGATATTTTTGATCAATTAAAGCGCTATCCACCCCCGCCCACCCCTACTCATTATAATGCCACTATGACCTACGTGCCTGACTCACTCATACAATGCACTCTTCTTTCTGTTTGTTTGTTTTTTGGGTTTTTTTCTTTCGAATTTTTTTGTAACGAAACCACCAATAACAAAAACAACAATAATAATAATAATAATAGTAATAATAATGAATGATGAGCACTTGGTCATCTCGTCTTGGTTACATAAGACCTCCTGTTTCGTGGTATATCTTTTGATCAACATCTTAAACAAGATCCTTATCTACTTTTAAAACCGAAGTGCTTCAAGCTTTCTCTTTAAGATTTTTTTTCCTTTCTCCATCCACTTCTACTTTGTGTTTCTATCAGTTGCCTTGAATACAATAATGAAAGTTTTCACATTCATTATTGTTATCATCATCATCATTATTATTATTATTATTATTATTATTATTATTATCATTATCATCATCATCATCATACCCATCATCCTTATCAACACCATCATCATTGTTATTATTAATATTATTCCTACGGTTAAGATCTTGCAATATTAAAAATATACCCTTTAAATTCAAGTCTTTCTTATACTGCCTCCATGTGTTATTTCTGAGTTATTTATTGATCAGAATGAAAATAAAATCTGAATGTTTTGTTGTTGTTTACTCTTTGTTTTTGTCTGTGACTTTAATACACATATAAACATACACACACAAACTCAAGTACAGACAGACACACACATATACACTGTTTATTTCTGTTTTGTACATACACAAACACATACACTAATATATGCCCCACTAAATAATATGTGTATATCACCAATCAGACACACACACCTCCTCATATATATATATATATATATATATATATATATATATATATATATATATATATATATATATATATATATATATATATATACACACATGGACACACACACATAGACAGACACATATGCACACACACACACACACACACTCGTAAATGTGTCTGTATATATTGACACTGGATAATTGAACTCTGACAATATTTACATATTTGACTTATATAGTGCATTCTTGGTACTTTGTATGCACATGAATGTAGATGTGTATATGCATACCCACATGCATGTATGTGTATGTATCTATACGTTTGTATATATACATGAACACGCACACAAACAAACTCATGTATATATATATATATATATACCTTAAATGATGATGATATAAGTAATAATTTTTAATTTGGCTACAAACCTGACAATATGCCCTTAAAAGCATGTTCACTGTGTTTGGCTACCTGATGTTGTCATATGTTATATACACACACGTATGTATATACACATATATAACAAAAAACTTATAAAACAAATTACTAAAATTATTTTTATCAAACTAATTAATACAATTATACAACTTAA
>NC_068997.1:19998944-19999934 GCF_001194135.2 Octopus bimaculoides
ATATATGTATGTATGTATGTATGTATGTATGTATGTATGTATGTATGTATGTATGGAGGACTTTAATTGAAGAATTTGTTTACAAAGTAAACCATTTCATCAGTTGTAACACTATTTTTGAATGTTCATTATCATAACTAATTTAGTAATTTGATTCAGTCAATTAATATTTTTTTTCCTAGTGCCCATCAATTTACAATGAAGAAGTAATGTTAGCTAATGTCCCACTTAGGCAGATCTGGGTACAGTATGCTAACATGTCTGCCACAACCATCTGAAAAACAACAACACAATAGATATAGTCTTATATAGAAAATAACAAAGATGTGTATGGTTTATGTGTGAAACTTTATAGTTGATACTGTGATAAGTAGAAAAAAAGACAAAATGTATGATAACACTGTGTTATGTCCATAATGGAAAGTATGATCGTTAGTGTGAATGAACTCATGAATTTTAAAAGAAAATAAAAAATGAATAATTAACTAAAATAAAAATAAAAATACTTCCAACTAGCAGAAGCAAATATCTAAAATTTGTAAACCTATCCAACCAATTCTTGCATGAGAAGTTGAAAGCAAAGCATAATGATGGATTAACATTATAAAAATTGAGAATATATTGATTCTTCTGGCTAAAATTTGATCTCATTACAACTCAGTTTCTTTTGATGTTAAACAGCTAAAAAGACCAAATTTTATGCAATATTGAGTGAAATTGTTTGTTTTTTTTTAAAAAACAAACTATCTCATTTGACAGGAGAGTCTTTCACTTCTTTACCCTCCCCAAAACCCTCACACATACTTTATGGTGTCTGTTGTTAAACAGCACTTTGGGAAAATATTGAATGACTTCTAGAAACTCAAGCCGATAAGCTTTTCTTTATAATAATTTTATATATATATAATTTCTTTTGTTTTTGAAATTTTATTTCTTTAATATAGATATATTCATTTAGATTTGTTTTGTTTGTGGGAAAATAAACATTTT
>NC_068997.1:20000548-20001571 GCF_001194135.2 Octopus bimaculoides
TTTTGAAGATTTTATTTCAAATGCTTTCATGAATACTATTACTACTACTACTACTATTACTATTATTATTATTATTATTATTATTATCTTTATTATTATTATTATTATTATTATTATTATTATTATTATTATTATTATTATTGTCATCATCATCATCATCATCATCATTATTAAGGTAGTGAGCTTGCAGAATTGTTAGCATGCCGGATAAAAAGCTTAATGGCATTTCTTCTGGTTTTGTATTCTGAGTTCAAATTCCACCAAGATTGACTTTGCCTTTCATCCTTTTAAGGTCGATAAAATAAGTACCAGTCAATTACTGGAATCAGTGTAATCGACTAGCCCCCTCCCTCTAAATTTCAGGTCTTGTGCCTGTAATAGAAAGGATTATTATTATTATTATTATTATTTTGACATCTTAGTAGGGAAATTTAACAAAAACAAAAAAAACCCTCTCTGTATGTAAAGCCTAATTTTATCTTATCTCATCTTTGTACCATTAATTTAGGTAAGTTTCATATGACATGAACTTTTCTTCAACAGTTACATAGTAATCACATCATTTCTGTGGAATTTATAATCCATCATCTCAGGTATTCATAAGTTAAAAATGACTTTTGATAATATATATATTATCATAACTGGTTCCTTAATATTAAAATATCATTGATCTTAAATTAAATTAAAATTTCTATGTAATTCTTAAGATAACATATAGAATGAAATCTTTATGCTTTTTTTTTTGATATTTTTGCTTACTATTTTTTTTTGTTGTTTTTTTGTATAGATTGTCTATTTTATTTTCTTCCATACATTACTATTCCTCAATGTTTTCTTATTTCATTTCCATTCATTTTAGACAAGTCAAAGTGTTCTATCAGACTAGTTTTTTACCTAAGTGCACTTATTTTATTTATCATGATATTTTATTGAACTGATGTTAGAATTGAAGTTTCTGAAAATCTCAGGACAAGACTGATGTGTTGGCCAAGCTAAAAAAAATCAAATACTGGGTATTAACAA
>NC_068997.1:20002839-20005239 GCF_001194135.2 Octopus bimaculoides
ATATATATATATATATATACATATATAAATATACACACATGCACATGCACACACAAGTATGTATGCATTTACATATATGTGTGTGTGTGTATATATGCACACACACACACACACACACACATACACACACACATGTACATATATATATACATGCATGCATGCTTACATCACATATCTTTCATCTTTTACTTGTTTCAGTCATTAGACTGCAGCTAATGTCCAGTTTTCCATGCTGACATAAGTTGGACAAGACTTTTTGTAGCAGTGTTCTATGGCCAAATGCCCTTCCTGATCTCTTAGTCACCTCTTTTGACACAGAGATATGTATCTGTGTGTGTGTGTGTGTGTGTGCAGATGTAGTGTTTTGTTATGTAAGTTTTGTGATGTCGTTTGGTTTCAATTCCTAGCAAAAACACACAAACATGACTTTTTTTTTTTCTTGCTGAGGAATAGGATTCCTATAGAAAGGATACAAATCATTGTTCTGAAAATAATGCTAGTGTATAGGAACTTTATTCACTTATTTTATTCTATGTATTTATTCATTTACATTTGTTTTACATAATCGTTGGTAATCTAATATACATATTCACTTACGATATTGTAGGCCATGTAAAACTACTTGATTTATTGTTGATTCAATAAAAAGTCTGAATAAAGAGTACGATTTTCCCCATCAGCTAAGATCCTAATGAATTCCCATTTCAGACACCTTCATTTTGTCATTCAGTAGATCTATTAATTTTTGTTCTTCATCTTTTACAAATTAATTTCCTGTTCCTTTCATAAAATTGGATTATTCAACAGAGAAATTTCTCTATACTTTCCAATCCTTGATCACTGGATTATGTCTGTACATTTCTGGAGTATCAAATCATCTTAGAAATTTTTTTATTGTTACATTGTGAGTATTATATATATTTCAGGTGTAACACTTAAAAATGATAATTCTGAGAGCCAATTATCTAAATCTATTAATGATTCATTTAAGTGCTGGAAATTTGATCTTTGAAATCTGCTGACTGAAAAATAAGATATGAAATCTTGATATGAAACAGTTGATGATAAGAAGATAGATGTGTCTGTAAACATTTTAAAAGCAGTTTCAATGTATGACAAAATCTAAGAGTCTCCAGCATCAATATTGAACAGGGATAAGGTGACTAACTGGCAGAATTGTTACCGCACTGGACAAAATGCCAAACAGTTTTTCATTCTGAGTTCAAATTCCACTAAGGTTGACTTTGCCTTTCATCTTTTCAGGGTTGATAAAATAAGTACCAGTTGAGTTCTGGGGTCGATGTAATCGATTTACCCCTTCCCCCAATATTGCTGGCCTTGTGCCAAAATTTGAAATCAATATTGAACTGAAGTAAAAACTCTATCTCTTTTTCTGCAACATGATTAGCCTGATGGCAGTGTTATGACAACATTGTTCTAATGAAGGCATTTATTAGCAAGAGATATTTCTTCAAAGAAAATTCTTTCACTTGGTTGTCATGTCATGGAAGAGTTCCATATTCATTCTTTTTTTTTTTTTTTTTTTTTTTTTATCATTTTTTATCATTTTTTATCCTCAAACACTTTAAACAAAGTTGGCATCATTAACCAAAACATATTACTTGCACTATTAAGTAGCTAATTTACCTTTGACCTCTCATAAATAATTAATGCATTCCCTTCTCATTTGAATAACACAATTATTACCAGGTAATTCATTCACAAGACATTTTTTCTGGTGGAATTTTCAATCCATGAATATTTATCATTTACAGGTGTTTTGTACATGTGTAGAAATATTTTTAGCCATTAACACATTCACGCAAACACACAAACACACACACATGTACATTATTTTCTTTTCATAATTGTATTAATCCAGCAAACATTTAAAACTAAACTATAATGATAGCCTCTTTTACTCAATATATTTTTTAAAAGAACTTCATGCTCAATGGGTCTCCAAACAAAATATTTTCATTCCATACTTTATCTATTTAAATAATCTATGAGCCCCCTAGATACCCTCATAATAAGATCCCATGAAAAATAGTTTTAATTAAACACATTTACATATAATTAGTAGTATGCAAATGTAATTAATGTGCATGGTAATACTTTAATTAGAATAGAAAAGAAGGACTCAATACATTAGGTAGAGTAAATATTTGATATATCAGGTTATACTTCCACCTTATAGTATTCTGTTGTTGAGTTTTTTGTCCCTTTATCTTTTGATATTCCTCATATTGAGGTGGCTGGTGGAATGGATGTCTCTTGATCAAAATTTATTGGCCAATACATTTTGGTCAAGTGTAGTATTCATTTTGCCACTCTGTCCCATCTATTGAATGTCTTAGGAGAAAAGGATATGAAACTCTGATTTACAAAATGCTTTTA
>NC_068997.1:20006002-20010920 GCF_001194135.2 Octopus bimaculoides
ATATGTATGTATATATGATTATGTATATATATTGATTTCTGACCAAGATTCAAGTCCAAATTTTTTAAAGGATATAAATCGAATTTCTCAACACTAATACATTACTGATCTTCTTTTATCAACTTCAGATGGATTAAAGACAAAGTTGACTCTGGTGAGAGATTGAGTAAACTAACAACTGTAATGTATTTAGTTAATCCATTTGAATACTGCACTATTTTCGTCTGTCTTAGAACTTCTAGCAAATTTAATTTACATGGAAATGATAACTATCATTATGATCACTTAAAATTTCTGGCATTGTCCATTGGTATGAAATGTGGTATAATGAATATTATATAATAAACAGATATGTTGTTTTGTGAAATAGTGTAAACCTAAATGAATATATATATAATTAGTGTAGAAAATATGAAGTATAGCAGAAGCTTATTATTATAATCGAACAGTTATCAAAATCAGTTGTTCCCAAACAATTTTTCTGCTTAATGTTATCAACTGGTTATCGTTAGAGTGAAAGGCTTCATCCCAAAGTGATCACAATAAGTGGTTTCCTCTGTAAATGAAGGTAAATTAATAACATCTTTTGAATTCATATTTCTATCACCTTGTTCTGAGTCTTCAACTCCTGATATAGCAGTAGGGTTGCTGTTGAGATATGTGGTGTGTCTTCAACATTTTCAGAACTGGCAGACCCTATTCCTCTTCAGATTTAACCACAACTGATTTCTTTCAGAAAGAAAATCTATTCACTGCTCTAATGACTTGGCCAGTTTGCCCCTGCATGCTTTTCTATTGCAAAACAATGAAAACTATAATTAAACACATTTGCATGTATATTAATGGAGAAGCTTCTACTTATGTATTCAACCTGCTAACAATAGCAGCTAATTCTCTTTTAAATCCTTACCTTCTCTAGTAACCATTTGACTGTGTAATTAAACATCATGGTCATTCCTGTGAATGATGTTAATTATCCACCAAAAAACAGAATTGCAATATTTTTTTTCAGTATCTCTCATTTTTGTATCCACCACCAAGAATATTTGATTCTTTCTCTGTAAAGAGATGTTTGATGAAACATGTGAACAAAAACAAAAATTAAGAAAATCTGAACAAATATCTTTTGTAAGAAGTGTCTTGTTGTGGATTGTCTCCACTTCTAACAGCATAAAGAGAGTTTTTTTTTTTTTTTCAAAGTTGTTGGGTAAAATTACATTCCACAGTTAACAGAAATAAAACTCTGAGTGGAAATATCTGCCTTCCGTGTTCGAAGGGTTAACCATTTAGCATTCAGATTACTCTGTCAAATGTAATACTGGCACTCCGTCAGTTACGACAACAAGGGTTCCAGTTGATTTGATCAATGGAACAGCTTGCTTGTGAAATTAATATGCAAGTGGCTGAGCCCTCCACAGACACGTGTACCCTTAACGTAATTCTCAGGGAGATTCAGCATGACACGGAGTGTGACAAGGCTGGCTCTTTTGAAGTACAGGTACAACTCATTTTTGCCGGCTAAGTGGACTGGAACAACTATGAAATAAAGTGTCTTGCTCAAGGCCACAACACAGTACTGAGAATTGAACTCATGATCTTAGAATCATAAGCCAAATACCCTAACCACTAAGTCATGCATCTTCACTTCTGACAAACGTAATGCTTCTATATTCACCTTGTTGTGAATTAATTCATGCATTACCTCTCAGCTTCAAGAGCTGAACAATGTGGTTGTTTATATTTAGAATGACATTGTAGGGTAGGTGTGAGAGGCCAGATCTGGCCAGTTTGAACATAAAACAGGAAGAATATTTTGGCCAGATATGGCTGATTTAAATATAAAAGGTTATATAACAAGGGACATGTTGAATAAGGTAGCCCTGGATAGATATATGCATTTTACCATTGGTCTGCACAATCAGTGCAGCTCCACTGCCTTAGATCAACTAATACCTTACAAGTGGAATTTGAGAGATGGAACTGACACAGGAGCCTCATATATATTTATGTGTGTTTCTGTGTGTTTGCATTTATTTACTGGTGTATGTTGCAGAGGAAAGTAAAATCAGCAAGTAAAACAATAAAACAAAAAGAAACATTACTTTATGAACAAAGTCCCATGGGACATTTATTTTACATTGAGTTACAGATACTCCCTTGTTAACCTTGCCATCATAAATACAGTGAGCTTGACTGTGATTTGTAAAACAAACCTGTAACCAATAACAACAACTGCAAAATAAAATGATAAAAAAAAGAACAAACAGCTCTTCAATTTAGAGTTACAAAAATCTGTTCTAATCTTGGAGACATCTAAATTAGCCATTTTGATACCAACCTGCCTGAAACAACTCCTGGTTCTCTGATACCAATTTCCTGTTTAAAAGTAATGTAAGTTTATATTTTCCATCCAAATTTCATGTTAATTTATTTTCAAGCACCAGCTTAACAATGACAATGTTATTTTACCAGATTCTTCATTATTTTTCAAATTAATTGAAACAAAGCCATTGTATTTCAGTAGAAATATGGTAACAAGAGGATTTTTTCATCATTCATTGTCTCTGGAATATCTTTCGATTGCTATGATTATAGGTTCTATAATCAACTGCTGTGTAACAGTCAAACTGATGGGTTTCCCAGACTAAAATCTATAAAAGTGTAATTTTTTCTGCAAAGTGGGAAGAAATCCAGAGACAAGATATCATTCATTGAGGCCTCCATAAGTAAGGGTTGTTTTTGTATCTGCACCTGTATGTGCTGGGGCTTGGGAAAGATTTTTGGTTGACGTTTAACAATTGCCTCTACATGCAAGTTTCCTTTCTCTATGCCAACAGTATTACCCAAGAGGAAGGCCTTTCTTAAAACTGATACAACTTTGCAGGATGTAAAGGGTGGAAATAAATACCACAAGGCATTTTATTTAATGGTCTTATAATTCAACTAATTCATCACTTAAACTGCAACCGGTGGGGCTTTCTGAATGACATGTCTCATGTAATATTACTTTGAATTCTTTTAGCAGTGCAGCTCACATGATGATGAATCATGACTCATGTGGCCTACTCCTCAAAAACGGTTGCCCATGCCTGATTTTGACACATTGAATTATTTAACCAGATCTAGTATAAGTTGTACTTGTTTATATTCTTTGGGATTTTCTTTTCATCTCAGATGCTTGAACTAATTCATATATTAATCCCAATTATCCAGAGTATTTTAGTGATTATCTCTTTAGAGATAATTTCTTTAGAATTCAGTCAATGACAAATAAATGTCTTCCTGATTTATATTGCTGACAAAATTTACTTCGAGCTAAGTGTATTTAGCCTATTGAGAGTTAATTGTTATGACCACAGGCATAATACAGTACCAATGACTGGATACTGACTCTTAATTCAGCTGGTTGTCCAGGTATCGCTGGTTAATCTTGATCACACTGCCCAAATAGTAGCCAGACACTAGCCAGCCATTTCCACAGTTTTAATGAAGGATCAAGAATGAAAGAATAGACTCTGCAGGGTGGCTTCATATTGAACATTAGGCCATGACTTTTCACTACTAACCTTCTTACTTGGTTGTTATTTTCTACCATCACTCTCTGTACATTTGTCCATGTTCTCAATACTTCGATGTTAAATGGTTCAAACATTGGTTTCAATCTAGCCTTAACACTCTTCTCTTTGGTAAGCATAGGTTGTCAGGAATTCCTGCCAGAAATACTATGGCATGAGCACAAGATCACTGAAGAGATTTATGGGCACATTTCAGGTTGATCCTACTTATCTTATTGTTGGTGCTCAACAGAAAGTGGGCTCTGCTGTGTGTGCTCATACTGAACCCCTGGTCATATCAGGTGTTATAGTTTGGAGAGATCCACGCCTTAATACGAGAGAAAAGTCACTCAACTACATTGATGTTATTGGCAAACAGACATGGCATGAAAAATTAAGGTCCTACCAAAGCTAATATGGGACATTTCTAGTGCAGCTGATGAAATCTATTTCAGTTTTGGCTGCTTAAAGAACAAGAAAATTAACTGATTCTGATTTCCTGTCTAATAGGAACACCCAAGCCAATGACAGTTTCTTTATAGGACCACTCATCTTGCTAGAAATAGCAGCCAAATTTCTCTCAGATTACATTCAACTGTTCAAAAATAAAGAAATGACACATTGTCATCCTAAGGACACTAAAAAACGGGATGGTCATGATTGGAATATTTTTCACCATGAGTTTGCTCAATACAGAGCTAAACAATGACAGCAGAAACTATAGTGATAACAAAAGAGTATGCATCAATTTTATGAAACGTCTTTAAGAAGAACTTCACATTTAGGAAACAGAGACATATTTCTCAGTTTCTTTATTTGTGGTACAATTGACTTTGAAGCCATTTTTGGTTGCAACATACCTTAATTTTTCATATGTATTCTTTTAACTACAGTTAGACCTTATTAAAGAAAATATTCCTCATTTTTTATCGTTGAAATATGAAGATATTAGAAAGCCATGCCTTTACAACCACTGTCAGCAATTACTAACCATTGCATTATTTGACTGTGTGGAGTTTATGCTTATAACGGCACTCTGTAATATCACGATGTATAACCTATTTGTTAGTTGTTTATGTTAGTGAAGCATCACAATATGTAAATGATGCTACAATTTCAAACAGTATTAATATAAGTTTTTATTATAAGCCACAAATTGATTTTAGGTTTATAAAAAAAGACTCTATTTCTGTTTTAAAGGGTTTCTTCTTCGTCTATCTTAGGGGTTCCCAATATGGCAGAACCTGTTTGTTTCGCCCATCTCTAGAGTTTACTAAGCATGGCAAGGTTATGATATTCTCTTTCCCCTCTCTCTATTTCTCTCTCTCTCTCTATCAACATATATATGCGTGTGTATATATGTG
>NC_068997.1:20011020-20011377 GCF_001194135.2 Octopus bimaculoides
ATCCTGGGTGGTATTTGTTTTCCTAACATTTACCCTAACCCTAGGCCTAATCCTAACCCTAACCCTAGCCCCAACCCTAACCCTAACCCTAGCCGGAGGGCAAGGAGATAGCAGTATCGTTTTCCTTCGAGGGTGGCACATCTTGAGCGGCACATATGGTGAGCCCAATGACACACTTTCGGGGGTGGCACATCATTGGTGGCACACTCTGGGCGGCACGTATGGGGAGCCCATTGACACACTTTCGAGGGTGCCACATCATTGGCGGCACACCCTTGGTGGCACATATGGGGAGCCCAATGGCACACTTACGAGGGTGGCACATCATTATCGGCACACCCTGGGGGCACATATGGG
>NC_068997.1:20012797-20017199 GCF_001194135.2 Octopus bimaculoides
TAGTTTCCGTTTGTTTTCGTTGGTTTCCGTTTGTTTTCGTTGGTTTCCGTTACTTTCCGTTACATTCCGTTGGTTTCCATTATTTTCCGTTATATTCCGTTAGCGGCACATATGGGGAGCCCTATGGCACACATAGGAGGGTCCCACATTCTGAGCGGCACATATGGGGAACCCAATGGCAAACTTACGAGAGTAGCACATCAATGGCGGCACACCCTGGGCGGCACATATGGGGAGCCCAATGGCACACTTTCGAGGGTGGCACATCATTGGCGGCACATGTGGGGAGCCCAATGGCACACTTTCGAGGGTGGCACATCCTGAGCGGCACATATGGGGAGCCCAATGACACACTTACGGGGGTGGCACATCATTGGTGGCACACACTGGGCGGCACGTATGGGGAGCCCATTGACACACTTTCGAGGGTTGCACATCATTGGCGGCACATATGGGGAGCCTAATAGCACACTTACGAGGGTGGCACATCATTGTCGGCACACCCTGGGGGAACATATGGGGAGCCCAATGGCACACTTTCGAGGGTGGCACATCTTTAGCGGCACATCCTGGGTGGTATTTGTTTTCCTAACATTTACCCTAACCCTAGGCCTAACCCTAACCCTAACCCTAACCCCAACCCTAACCCTAACCCTAGCCCTAGGAGAGCAAGGAGTTAGCAGCGGGTGGAGAGCAAGGAGATAGCATTAGGATGTGCCACCCAGGATATGCCACCCTCGTAAGTTTGCCATAGGGCTCTCCATATGTGCCGCTAAGGATGTGCCACCAAAGATATGCCACCCTCGTAAGTGTGCCATAGGGCTCTCCATATGTACCGCCAAGGATGTGCCGCCAAGGATGTGCCGCCAAGGATGTGCCGCCAAAATGTACCACCCTCGTAAGTGTGCCTTAGGGCTCTCCATATGTACCGCCGAGGATGTGCCACCCTCGCAAATGTGCCATATGGCTTCCCATATGTGCCGCCCAAGATGTGCCGCTAAAATGTGCCACCCTTTTGATGCAAATTTTAGATAAAAACTTAGATGAAAACGAGGCTCTGGAATGAAAACGAGGCTCTGGATTGAAGACGAGGCTCTGGAATGAAAACGAGGCTCTGGATTGAAAAGGAGGCTCTGGAATGATTAGCTCATTAGAAACATGTAACCAAATATGAAGGTGGCCAGCTGGCAGAAACGTTAGCACGCCGGGCAAAATGTTTAGCGGTATTTTGTCTCCTGCTATGTTCTGAGTTCAAATTCAGCCGAGGTCGACTTTGCCTTTAATACTTTCGGAGTCATTAAATTAAGTACCAGTGAAATACTCGAGTCGATTAAATCGACTAGTCACCTCCCACAAAATTTCAGGTGTTGTGCCTATAGTAGAAAGGATTATTATTATTATTGATGTCGGAGTTTTGCTGTTACACACACACACACACACATATATATATATAGATAAAGACACACGCATATGTATACCTATGCATATAGGTATACATATCGGGGTCGATAAATTAAGTACCAGTTACGCACTGGAGTCAATATAATCGACTTAATCCGTTTGTCTGTTCTTGTTTGTCCCCTCTGTGTATAGCCCCTTGTGGGCAATAAAGAAATAAGAAACATGTAACCAAATTGTAATATATCATGAAAAAATAAATGTTTGGTTGGTTACCCTATAGTTTATCAACTCATTTCAACTCAATCAACACACTCTTGTGATGCTTATTAATACATAAGTAGAAAATTAGTGGCTTAATTAAAAGAACATTTTAACAGGAAGTAGAAGAATCTTAGGAAATATGCTGATGAAGTCATCTCTTGTTACATATAGATGTAGATGTGGAAAAGATCATTTAATAGCTTCCTCATGTACAATGTTGGTGGACAATTAGCAGAAATAAAAGGTCTATGAAAATAGATCCAATTTTTTCAGTATGTAATGTCTTTCATGAAATTAAATATTCATAGGAATATGGTAAAAATATAGATTTTATTTAAGCTCATCAAACTCCCACATCTAATAAAACAAAGGCATTTTAAAATATGCTGTCAATGAAAACGACTATTTTTATATTGACTGACATAGCATTAACCTGAATAAATTATGAAGGTTTTATTGGCACTAAACTTTCTTGTCAAATTAAGATTCTTGGAGGAGAGCCAAGAGTCCTATTAAATTGTGTAAAGAGGAATTTGGTTACTTGGGCCTCAAGGGAAAGTAACACAATAAACAAACAAAAGAAAATCCCAAAAATGTTAGGAATACATGGAAAATCTATAGAAATACCAATAAAAGCTAAATAAATTGACATTTATGATGAAAAGGATGGAACTGAAAACAATGCTAAACAATAAGTCATTTCTGGTATCTTACATCAGATAAAAATCTTGCTAGATTACCCAATCTACTTTCTAATGATTTAGTTGTTCTCAAAATCTTGATTAGTAATATTTGGTAGAGTAATCTTTAACAAGTCATCAGGCAATAAATCTTTATCAATGCAGTTTCATGCTATGATGATGCATAGAATTCAGGAGATTCAAAGATAAGAGAACATCTGCAGCTAACCCTGTACCATTAAAATGTATGAAAAGATCTCATAATATTATCTTAGTTAAACCCGTCTTCTACTTAAATATTATATCTAATATTGCTAAAAACATTTGAGCCTTAATAAATATTCATTTCTCAATTAACCAATTATAGAAAATTATTCAATAGAAATAACCTTAAACCGAGTTACAGCTGTATCACCATTATGGAAAATATAACAAGCCAATCAACTAAATTAGCTGAAGTTAACTACATTTGCAACAACACAAGCACATGTCTCCACTAATCAGTCAACAGAAAAATCATTCAACAGAAATAACCTTGAAATTAATGACAGCTGTAACACAAATGTGAATAACAACAAACAAATCAAGGAAATTAATTGAGGTTCACTGAACTTGTAAAAATACAATTGAATGTTACCTTAATCAGTAAACCCTCAAGAAATTCCTTTTTTACACATGTTTATTCTTTTTTCCTCACAAGATGAGGACTTGTGACTGTTTAAGATAAACATGAACTGCATCAATTTCACCTGCTTTAGGGGACCTGTGAAGGGTATGGAAACTGCTCTTTCTTCAAATAGATTTACTGTGTAAAAAGATATATAAATCGCATTTAAGATATATTGATTAATATTGATTCAATGCTAAAAGAAAAGAAAATAACTATGAGGTAGCTTTTATGCTAAAAATAAAGTGACAAGATACAAAGCAGAATCTTATCAGCTAAATTGTCCAGTCTTTATTAATTGAACCGTTTGCTCTTCTGTGACCAAAACAAACAAATTAATGTGTTGCAAAACATTTTGCTATTGCCAAGATAAACAGAAAATTGGCAACAGAATATGTTTTATGCTAAGTATCCATATAGTTTACAAGCTTCAAATGCAGATGTCATACAAATTAATTAATGGCTGTGTAGGGAATTGGTTATACACCATTAGGTGTACACCGCTTCCATACATTAAATTTCTAGAAGAAACAACGGAATGCAGATTCTGAACAACATAACAATATTTATTTACAGTGGAATTCAGTTCACGCTTGGAGGGAATTCGGTAGCTCGTCGCCCTCGGTTACTGAGACGCCTTCTGAATGATTTCCGTGGTTATTTGTGAAGCTCTGGTGCTGACATGTGAGAGAGCTCTGTTGGACGTCTTGGCTCGACGGAGATCAGTCAACGAAGAGACTGAGAAAAGGCGCCAAAGCTGGGTGTCGAACTCTATGCATGCGCATGAGACTCTTCCTGTATTCCTTCCGGAACTAGTCCCTACGCATGCGTGGATAAAACTCCGGACATTGAACATATAACAGTCGTCTGCTATAAGTTGTCACTACAGCTGTATTAAGTCTAGCCACTTACATAGTGGAAAAAGAAAGATTTCACACATTGCTACTCATCAAAGCAACTTCTAAGTCAAAGCTCAGTCTGTTAGAAATAACAGCCAAAATATCCTTCAACTGTTGTTTTTGAATGGATAAGATATTGAACTACAAGCAGCAAACGGGGCAAGAGAGAGAGCCTATATCTGGATGCTTGATCTGCTAGAAATAACCACTAAATGTGTCTAAAAACTAATAGTACGACTAACTGAGAAAAAATAGTACTACATATTAATTTCTTTCTAGAATATAACTAGAAGTACGTTGTTCTATTTAGATTCTCGGAAAAAAAAATATTGAACTACCAGTAGCAAACGAGACAAGAGAGATCCTAAGTTTGGTTGCTTGATCGATCGGAAATAATCACCAGGACTAGCTTGTGCGGGTGGCACATAAAAGACACCATTTCGAGCGTGGCCGTTGCCAGTATCACCTGACTGGCCTTCGTGCGGGTGACACGT
>NC_068997.1:20017209-20020119 GCF_001194135.2 Octopus bimaculoides
CCGGTTTCACCAGTCCTCAGTCAAATCGTCCAACCCATGCTAGCATGGAAAACGGACGTTAAACGATGATGATGATGATGATGATGATGTTTCTAAAAACTAATTGTACGACATGTATTATATGAGAAAGAAATAGTACTACCTACTAATTCCTTATTAGAATATAACGAAAACTAGTCGTACAACATTCACCCTCGGAAAAAGAAAAAGAGATACGCCGGTTAAGCCGGTAACTTCTTTGAAAATAGGTCTATTGACTAGGACTAATCTGAGATTTCCTCGATATACGTCTGGTGGAGAGATGTAGCGGGAATAAAGGACATCGATGGATTTTTTTTTTTTGATGATGAAAGCTGAAAACATCACCGATTCATGAATTTTTTTCTCCCGAAATACTTTCTTCGTTTAACTTATGAAATTCATTTCTCATAACTCAATTTTCATGTAGTTTGTGAGGAATTACCTCCCTTCATTCATGTATCTCGTTCTGTCCGGATCACAGTTGATTTAGTGAGGTCGCGCGCGCGTATTGTTTTATGTGTTTTAGGAAAATGAATGTATTGTAGATACAATTTATATATATATATATTATATATATATATATGTATGTATGTACTATACAAACAGGAATGTATTAATGTGCCTGAAAGCTGCCTATGTACAAAAAACAAGGTGTCTGCGTTAGAATTGGAATGTATGTGTGCGAGTGTGTGTGTGTGACAGAGGGAGGAGAGGGAATGTGTGATATAATGAAAGAGAAAGTAATACAGAGAGAGAGAGAGAGAGAGTAGGAGAAAGAGAATAAGAATAAGAGAGAGACAGATAGACAGACAGACAAAGGAGAGAGGGCGAATAGGGAATGTGTGATGTAGCGAAAGGGAAAGTAATACAGAGGGAGAAAGAGAGAGCGAGAGAAAGAGAAATAAATAGATAAATATATATAGGCAGAAAGCTGTGAAAATGGATTATGTAACAGTTGTTATATCAAGTATTGAAACATCTGGAGACTAAAACTCTGTGGTAGAATATTGAATACCATGAGTGGTGGGGAGTACTCTACTATTGGAGTACTGTGACAGTCTGTACCATACACACTGGTTATCTTTTTCTTGTATCAGTCATTGGACAGCAGCCATGCTGGAGCACAACCTTGAACAGATAGATCCCAGTACTTGGATATTAAGTCTAGTACTTGTTCTATCGGTCTATTTTGCTGACCCTAACCCTAACCCTAACCCTAAGTGTATTCAGTCTGGCACCTAAACTGGAGATACCAGGTTGTGGTGTTAAACCTAAAGTCCCCAGGAAAGGCATGCATGTCACAACATACCATTATTCTCTCCTAGCTCTAAAATATAGGGTACCATTGTAATGTTAACTTCATCATATTCATATTACTGCTGGTTTATCTGCTTTAGTTTTAGACCTAACTGTTTGTGGTGGCCAGTTGCAGGCAGGATGAGGGTTAGGGATATCTTGAGGTTTGATGATTAGCTTGGGTCATTAGATCTTCAGCTTGTTTCCTCTCAATTTACTTTTTTTTTTTATCCCAATACTATATTAGCTTCTGTTCTTAGAGCTGGCTGCTAAACATGTCACTTTCATTCAGTCTCTCCTCCAATCATCATCACGAGCATCATCATTGTTATCATCAAGATCATGATCAACATCACCACCACCACCACTACCAACACCACAACCATCACCATCATCACCGCTGCCACCATCAACACCACCACCATGGCCACTTTGACCATGACGACTATGACCACAACAATGATGATGATGACAACCACCACCACCACCTCAGGTTTGTCACACTAATTCCTACAGCTTGTCCAGCAGAATGTTATCCTACCGGAATTCCATCACAACTTATTTTTATGGCTGAGTTCCAACCCAAACCGCAGCAACAAAGTCCACCCACCACAATTCTTGGTCCATCAGCATTGCCTCAGGGTCCTGGATACACTCCACAACAGTGTCTGCAATCAAGTTGTCGATGTGTGACAATGTTTCTCTCTTCTTACATCACCATGAAGTTGGTTCCACATGACTAATTTGGATGCTTCCAGTTCAGCATGGCACACACAATCGCTAAATAGTCATAGTCATCTTTGCCTGATCTTCTCACTAACTTTTGGCAGGTCTCCATAAAGGCATTCAATTGTCTCATGCTGCTGCAATTTCACATTTAGGCCATTCATAGCATCCTTGTGTAGCATCCTTGTGTAGCATTCTTGTGTAGCATCCTTGTATTTCATCCTTGTGTAGCATTCTTGTGTAGCATCCTTGTGTAGCATTCTTGTGTAGCATCCTTGTATTTCATCCTTGTGTAGCATCCTTGTATTTCATCCTTGTGTAGCATCCTTGTATTTCATCCTTGTGTAGCATCCTTGTGTAGCATCCTTGTGTAGCATCCTTGTGTAACATCCTTGTGTAACATCCTTGTGTAGCATCCTTGTGTTTCATCCTTGTGTAGCATCCTTGTGCAGCATCCTTGTATTTCATCCTTGTGTAACATCCTTGTGTAGCATTCTTGTTTAGCATCCTTGTGTAGCATCCTTGTATTTCATCCTTGTGTAACATCCTTGTGTAGCATCCTTGTATTTCATCCTTGTGTAGCATCCTTGTGTAGCATCCTTATGTAACATCCTTGTGTAGCGTCCTTGTGTAGTATCCTTATGTAACGTCCTTGTGTAACATCCTTGTGTAGCATCCTTGTGTAGCATCCTTGTGTAGCATCCTTGTGTAGCTCTTTGTATAGCTGTTTGATAATTTCCCAGCCTATGTTTTTCTTGCAGCTGTCAACTCGAATCTTTTCAAGAATAACATCAACAGCATTACGTCTCACTGATTTTAGAGGGCAGGACTCTGAAGGGCCTGAAAACGGTCCTTTCCTTCAGATGC
>NC_068997.1:20022470-20025978 GCF_001194135.2 Octopus bimaculoides
GAAAGAGAGAGAGAGAGAGAGAGAGAGAGAGAAAATACATCTCTCTCTCTCTCTCTCTCTCTCTCTCTCTCTCTCTAATATCATTATTTTTTATTGTCACTAATTTTTTTCTCACTCTCTCAATATAATCCTGAGTAATGTTTAATACTGGAGATTAGTGGAGGCATATGACTTAGTGGTTAAAGTGTTGGATTCATGATTGCAAGACAGAGCAATACATTATGTTCTTGAGCAAAACATTTCATTTCACATCACTCCACTCCAGTCAGCCGGTAAAACAGACGATTGGCACCTGATGCAGCCTTCTAGCTTGCCAGCTCCTGTCAAACTGTCCAACTCAGGCAGCAGGGAAAACAGATGATGATAATGATGATGATGATGATGATGATGATGATGATGATGATGATGATGATGATGATGATGACATATATACAATTGGCCCTCTGCCGGTTATGACAATGAAAATTCCAGTTTATCTGATCAATAGAACAGCCTGCTCATGATATTAATGTGCATGTGGTTGAGCACTCCACAGACATGTGTACCTTTAACATAATTCTCAGGGAGATTCAGCATGACACAGAGTGTGACAAGGTTGGCTCTTTGAGATACAGGTACTACTCGTTTTTGCCAGCTGATTGGACTGGAGCAATGTGAAATAAAGTGTCTTGCTCAAGGACACAACACATTGCTAGGAATTGAACTCATGGCCTTATGACCGTTAGCTGAATAGCATAACCACTAAGCCACAGGCCTTCACTCATATATATGATTATGTTCCTAGAAGAAAATGACCCACTGTGGTCTGTGGCCTCCTAGTGGGACTTTCCAAATAGCACACCTTATGAAAAATTACCTCAAATTTTTCTAGAAATGTGGTCTGCCCAATGATGATGAGCCATTCCTTATGTGGCCTGCTTCATGAGAAAAAAAAAGCTGGCCATGCCTGTTATTGAGTGTACTAGACACTTTCATTTCATTATGTAACTAGCACTAGATATGTTGTGCACAGACCAGCTGGACCACTCTGTTTCAGTTCTTCAGATTCACTGTCCTTTTAGACAGGTTGTCTGCAATGCAGCTTGCAGAGTCATGTGCTGAGCACACACACACACATATGTATATATATGTGTGTGTATATGTGTGTGTATTTGTGTGTGTGCATGTGTGTGTATACGTACACACACACACAAAACACAAGTGCACACACACACACACACACACTCATCTATACACATATATACAGGCTTGTATGTTTTCAAACGAAAGAATGAAAACCTGTGTGTTTATATAAAAACAACAAAATAAAATATACTAATAATATATATTATGGAAAAAAAAACAAAAAAAAACTATATTCAATAGATATAATGATTAAACATTTTCATGCTTAGTTAACAACTTGGCTAATTTAGCTAAATTCAGCTGTGAATAAAGCTTTAACTATTCTTACATAAAAGAAATAGCCAAAATTACCCCCTGCTACCATGACCACTGCCACTACCACTTATATCACCACCATCACTAACACCACCACCACCACCATTACCACCTACACCACCACCACCACCACTCTTTACCACACAGACACACAGATATGCACACACACACACACACACACACACACATATCATATATATATATATATATATATATATAGAGAGAGAGAGAGAGGGAGAGAGAGAGGGAGATAGAGAGAGATAGAGAGAGTGAGAGAGAGTGAGAGAGAGTGAGTGTGGGTGGGTGTCTGTTGTTATACATTTATTCTTCCAAGCTTGTTTGGCTAGAGTAGTTTTTGCAAAATTTGAGTACATTGCAAAAAATGTCGATGGTGCAATAATTTTTTACGGATGGATACTCTTCCTGTCACTGACCACTCAGTTGTGGAGGTGAAGTGGAAGGTATGTGTCTACATTTGTCTTTCATATAAAAGCAACTGATACATACAAACATAACATACAAACACATGGAAAACCTTGAAATACAAAATGCATTTGGTGCTTTTTTAGTGGTACAAGCACTAGTGGGGGTCACCAAGTAATTCATGAAATAAACCCAGTCAATTGAGAGGAGAATAGTATTGAAGGAGTTGGTTTTATGCCGGGTGGTGGAGGTGCTTGACTTTGTGGTTAGAGTGTTGGACTCATGATCTTAAGATTGTAGTTTCAATTCCTGGACTGGGCAACATGTTGTGTTCTTGAGCAAAACACTTCATTTCACATTGCTCCAGTCCACTCAGCTGGCAAAAAATGAGTAATTCTGTGATAGACTAGCGTCCTGTCCAGGTGTGGGATATATACAGCATGAAACCAGGAAACCTGGCCTTATGAGTTGGTGTAACTTGAGAAGATAACTTTTACCTAATTAACTTTACCTTTATGCAGGGTAGTTAGATGCTTAAGTTTGACAGAGGGACAAGAACAGGTGTCTTGCTGTAGAGAAGGAAAATAGGTACTCCAGAATGAAAAGAAAGAGGATGGCGGTGAAGATGCATCAGGGTGTACCATCACTTACAGGAAGGTGAATAATGTGTATGGATGGTAAAATAAGTTCACAAAAGTGTGAAAGAAGAGTGACAATTGGATAGAGACTGGTACTCTGTCAGTTACAACAAGTTTTCTGGTTGCTCCAATCAATGGAACAGCCCAACATGTGAAATTGATGTGCAAGTAGTTGAGCACTTCACAAACATGTGTACTGGGCATGTGCTGTCAGTAATTACTCAGGGTAGGCAGTTGGTGATCCTTATGTAGTAAAACACACAAAAATAAAAAGAAAACAGTGTTGTGGTAATGTACACAGCACATGTACTACAGCAGTACTATGCATAGCTTAAATACTGAGATTGAAAAGCAGTGGTGAATTATGCCTACCTAGTCTACAAACAAATAAAACATTTTGCATTTTATGCATAGTTATCAGACTAACCTTCATAATTTTATTGAATTAGGTACATATTTTGCCATAAAAAGAAAATGTTGCTATTAATCTATTTTATTCAATGTAGGCAGTGCCTACCTTGCCTACCTAGACATCATACCCTTGATTTGTACCCTTAACATAGCTCTCAGAGGATTCAATGTGACACAAAGTATGACAAGGTTGGCTCTTTGAAATACAGGTAAAATGCATTTTTGCCAGCTGAGTGGATTGTAGCAATGTGGAATAAAGTGTCTTGCTCAAGGACACACCATACCACCAGGAATCAAACACATGACTTCACAATTGTGAGCTGAACATCCTAAGACTTCTTTTCTTTTATCCATGGTAAAGTTCTCAAAGCATTTTCTTCTTTTTATTAAAAAAATTTTTTTACCTTTTAGTATTTAAACAGGTCCTATCCAGCCCAAATATTGTACCTGTTTTATGTTCAACCGAGCCAAACCTGGCCTCTCACATTTATGCTACAATGTCATTCTAGAAAGAAACAATTACATCATTGAAGTCTCAAAGCTACAAGATAATGCATGATTAATTCAAAACAATAGGCATTTCCTTTGACAGAGTA
>NC_068997.1:20028318-20029186 GCF_001194135.2 Octopus bimaculoides
ATAAGAGATTGATGATGGAATAAGTACCAAGCTTAAGAATAGGTTGTGGGAATGATTTACTTGACTAAAAACCTTCAAGGCAGTACCCCAGCATGGCCACAGTTTAATGACTGAAGTGAGTAAAAGACAAATGATTAAAAGATACATCATCTTCATATACATCAATACATGTACATCTTTTTTGTATGTACATGTGCATGTGTGTGTGTGTGTGAGAGAAAGAGAGAGAGAGAGAGAGTGAGTGAGTGAATGTGTGTCTTCTCATGTATGTGTAAGTGGCACTCTCTCTCTCTCTCTCTCACACACACACACACACACACATACTCCATTTCATATACACATTCATACAACTTTCACTTTCTCTCCTTCACTTTAAAACAAAAGTAAATAAATAAAAAATTTTACAGAAATTAACGAACAAAACCAGCTGATCCAGGTAACAGTTCTGAGATCAGAGTGAAAGATCACCCCAAGGGAATACCATTACAAAAGATTTGGCTGCTATTTCTATCACACCCTTCTACCATGTAACAGCTATTTGTGATAAAGGACCTGAAATACCTATTACATAGTAACAGGGTGTGAAAGAAATAGCAGCCAAATCTTCCCTTTTCTGGGGAAAGGAGCCGTTTACATGTGATTTTGATGTCACATTCATTGAAAGCATGTGAAATAACCTGGAAAAGTAAAAAAAAACTCATGAAACAAAATTCTGTTGCTAGGTAACTCCCAGGTGACCCAACAAACTCACTCTCTCTCTCTCTCTTTCTCTCACACACACACACACATGCACATGTACATACAAAAAAGATGTACATGTATTGATGTATATGAAGATGATATAGCTTTTAATCATTTGTCTTTTACT
>NC_068997.1:20029780-20031523 GCF_001194135.2 Octopus bimaculoides
AGACATACACACTCCTACACTCACTCACATTCACATACTTTGTGTCACTTACACACATACACAATACACATACACTCTGACTCATAGCTTTTCACACACACACAAACACAATACAAACATGCACACATGCACACAGACACACATGCCACTCTTTTGTCCCCCCCTCTCCACATATATATACACTCATACACATACTTCTCATCACACAGCTCACATCTGTTCAAATACATCTGCACACATTCACACAAACACATACTCCACAAAGTTACACACCCTGACTCACTGTCATATTGACATACACACATACATGCATACATACATACATACATACATACATACACACACATACAGATACACATACAGACACTCACACATACAAAGACATACTCACGCACATACACACACGTATATATACTCACACACATACATATACTCATGCACTCTCATGCATGTTTATAAATATGTTAATTTGTTATTGGAAAACTACAAACAATTATTTTAAAAAATAGTTAAAAAAGACAACATAAAACCAGCTATAATAAGAGAGACTGAAGCAGTGAACAAAAAGCCCATCTGTGACCAGGTGAGGGCGAATGTTGTAATTGTGGAATATATATTAATTCAGGTGTGTTTTTCTTTCTCTCTTGTAGTAAATTCCCACCTTGAAAAAGGATTACTACACGATGTCTACCATTAATTCAGGTAAAGTAAATTTTCATATATATTTTAAACCTATTTTGTATAATGTATCAAAAGAGGAAGCCCTCTATATGATCACTGGATCTGGTAGATATTAGATATAGCAGCTAAATATTTCCTGAGTTACATTCTACCAACCATCTTAACAAAAGCAAAAAAACAAAAATAACATGACATGTTTGACAATGTAGAGCTAGATATAATGTGACTGTATAAATGAAGGAATGGTCACAACTGGATTGCTGCTGAAGATTATTTACTTACTGAATCACTTCTGACTTGGAGCTAAAATAATAGTGATATCAACCTATTTTGTGATAAGGTAGCTTCTATTGATTTAAAATTTTGGTACAACGCCAGGAATTTCGGGGCAGGGGTTAAGTCGATTACATTAACCCTGGTGCCCAACTGGTACGTATTTTATCGACCCCAAAAGAATGAAGGGCAAAATCAACCTTGGCAGAATTTGAACTCAGAACATAACAAACGAAATGCTGTTAAGCATTTTACTTGGTGTGCTAATGATCCTGCCAGCTCACTACCTGGAAGTTCTTGTTAACTACTAGAAATAGTAGCCATTTCTCCATGCTAAACTGTACCTTTACATTTCTGTTTTTGCTTTTTGTTTTTTGTTTTTAAAATAAATGAAGGACATACTAGCTAATGTATTGTTAGATAGTATCTGAATAAAAAAAAACGGGAAGGTCACAGCTGGATTTTTGTTGCTGTTGATTACTAGTCTGCTCAATCAAGGCTAACTTGGAAATAAATCACAACAATAAAAATAATCCTTTCTACTATAGGCACAAGGCCTGAAATTTGGGAGTGGGAATCAGTCAATTAGATTATCCCCAATACACAACTGGTACTTAATTTATTGACCCTGAAAGGATGAAAGGCAAAGTCAATTTTGGCAGAATTTGAACTCAGAACAGGTGAAATACTGCTAAGCATTTCACCCGGCACACTAATGGTCCTGCCAGCTCCTTTTAACTATTAGAAATAGAAGCCATTCCACCATCCTAAACTGTACCTTTGCATTTC
>NC_068997.1:20031993-20037394 GCF_001194135.2 Octopus bimaculoides
TCATTTTATTTTTTACATCCATTATTACGAATCAATTTTCTTTTGTGAAATTCTTTAGAAACAAGAGTGTTAAAATCTCAAGCTCTAAAATTTATGTCTTCAGACTCTGCAACGCACTTAAAATTTCAAAATTATGTGAAATAGACAAACTTTCCAACTTTGTTTTCTTTATTATTTTTAATACTAGGTCACCAAATATGTGTTACATGAGGTCTAGATTAAACACACATTAAAATAAAATTATGTGTAAACCAATTTTTGATTCTTGACACATTATGGTGATAAAAATAATTAACATTTCCAATTTATTCAAAATAATTCCATGTAACTAAATAATATGAATCGTTATAGTGCATTCCTTTTCGTTCCAGTAATAAAGCCAACTAATTATTTTTGTAGACAAGAATTAGCATCTCACTCTCAGATAAAGAATGGAACAGTCAAAGATTTGTTGTTAATGGCATAATGCTAATTGCTTGTTGTGTTCAAAATAACTAAAACTTTCTAATCAACCACTGAACGTTCTGTTTAGATACAATTGATCTATTCCGCCAATGATCATTTTTCAATCTGTCCATTGATCCTGTAAAATAATCTTGTTCTTTCTGTGGCACTTTTTTGTTTCTACTACAACTGCAGTTTTTGAAGGAGTTGCACCTGCAACAGGAAATGTCAAATAAATCTTTTGTTTTTAAGCACATTACACTCTGTTTGAAACAATAGCACATTTTTTTCTATTTTTCACAGATTTTAGTACTGCTTGGTACTTTAGATAAAAGTTTAAGATTTTCGGTTTAACTGACTCAATCGTAACACAAGGGATGGATGCCTTTTGCCAAAGAAGAATTATCTTTTCTGCTACAATCTTGACAATTTATTTAATTAAAGGATCTTTCTTAACTACATTCTATTTTTTTTTTTCTCGTTCAAACAAAACACATTTCAGTACGTTCTTGTAAGTTGGCAAAACTTGCTCGCTAAGATCACATGGAGTATCAAATATTGGGCATTCAGTATCATGACGCGTTATTGGCTTATGAGTCATCACTAAATGTAAACAACACTAAATTTAACACAATCATTAATTTTGATACAATGCCCTAAAGTCAAGGTACAAAGCAGAAAACTTCACACACTTATGACATACATCCACTCACAATGACCATTGCAGCGGCACTGGAGAGAAGTTCACACTCCTGTTCTCTTTATAGTCAATGCGGAACTTCAAGATAGTCAATATATAGCTTGCTTACCAACCACATGGTTCCGAGTTCAGTCCCACTGCGTGGCACCTTGGGCAAGTGTCTTCTTCTATTGTCTCGGGCCGACCAAAGCCTTGCGAGTGGATTTGGTAGACGGAAACTGAAAGAAGCCCGTCGTATATATGTGCATATATATGTGTGTGTGTGTGTGTGTGTGTGTGTGTGTGTGTGTGTTTGTCCTCCTAGCATTGCTTGACAACCGATGCTGGTGTGTTTATGTCCCCGTCACTTAGCGGTTTGGCAAAAAGAGATCGATAGAATAAGTACTAGGCTTACAAAGAATAAGTCCCGGGGTCAATTTGCGCGACTAAAGGTGGTGCTCCAGCATGGCCGCAGTCAAATGACAAACAAGTAAAAGAGTAAAAGAGTATATACATATATACATATATATATATATATATATATATATATATATACATACATACATATATACACACATGCACACACACACATATACTTATACATATATATATGTATACCCACACACACACACACTCACACACATGTCAGTCTTTTTAGTTTTCATCTACCAAATCCACTGGAATGGCTTTGATCAGCCTGGGGATATAGCAGGCAACTCTTGCCCAAGATAACATACAGGGAGACTGAATCCCAAACCATATGGTTTGGAAAATAATTTCTTAACCACACAGCCACATCTGTACCTCCATAATGATGAAAATCTGTTTTCTTTTATTCATTTATATAAACTAACTTCAGACAAGCTACAGTGATTTACTTTGTTGTTGTTGTTTAGGCCCCCTCTAGGTCAGCCTTGATCCAGTAGATCTATGATGATCAATGGTATCCCAGCCGTGACCACAACATCCTTTATTCAAGCTTCTAAGACTACACTGTCATTTTAAAAGAGACCAGATCAGTGGTTTGCAATCCTTTTGATTTTGTTGTGCACCGGAGATCAAACAACAAATCACTAACATACTTCACATAGATATTAAAAATAAATAAATAAACAAGCTATGCTAAAAATTTAGAGAAAAAAATATAGAAAATCATTGCTTATTCTTGTTTTATCACACAACCCTGGTTGTGTAGTTATAGAATTTACTTTGCAGTCTTGTGGGTCCAAATCTTATGGTTCCAACTTTGGTCTCATAGTATATAGCATCTTGGGCAAGTGTGTTCTATTGTAATCTCAGGCCGCCCAATGCTTTGAAAGTGGGACTGGTAGACTGCATACAAAGAAGTTCATCATACAGATATATACATACATATACACACACACGTGCACACGCACACACACATATGTATATACTTTTTTTTATTAAATCTGCAGAAACATCACAAAAAACTGTGACTCAGAGTTGTGACTCTTGATTACAACTGTCTGACAAATATGACACCCTGAGTCACAGTTTTTGTTACTTTAATTAGAAAAAAAAAGCATATTACTCTATCTTCGGTATTCGAGTACTATTTTTTCCATTTTGTTTTGCATTCATGAGCTTAAACTGTACACACACACACACACACACACACAAACGCACACACATATATACATATACACTTTATTTGTGAATTGGTAAGGCAACTAGTGATTTCATGCGAAAGGATCCTCACAATTATCCAAAGCGATCCACATGGGAATGTTGGTACTTGTCTCCATATAAATATCAGCATTTCTAAGTGGAGTGCTTGAATAATTGTGGGGACCCTTTCAACATGAAACCAATGGTTGCTTTATTAACCTATAACTGAAGAATACTCATCTCCATTATGATGTTGGACACTCATTCTCACTGCTTGATACTAGCATATACAGAGTGCAATGGGTAAATTGTTGCCATTTTATATTTTGCACATGCGCATTGTTTGTTTTTGATTTTGTCAACTACACAGTATAGTAGGGTCAGTTGGGCACCATTTGTGAGAAAAACAGTACCATGATGCAATTCACTCTGCCAGAAATTTTGAAACAACATGCTGTATTGTTTGACACTTACACCAGAAGCTCCAATACGAACATTGCAGAGTGTTTGGATTTCAATATAAGGACAGTGCAAAGGATCTGGAAAGAGCTGGATGAGTCTAACGGTGATTATGAATGTACAGCAGTTTGGAAAACTCACTCTGATCATTCTGATAAGAAAAGAACGCCTGAATTTGCTGGACAGATCCAGTCCATGATTGGCAACAATTCCTCCAAGTCAATCAGGTCCATCACCAGGGACATGGGAATGTCTGAATTTCTTATCAGGCAGGTAGTGCATGAAAACATTTGGCCTGAGGTTATGGTAGAAGACAACTGCCCAAGGTGCTTTGCAGTGGGACTGAATCTGATCTTTGACATCCATAAAAGATGTGCACTATCAAATGTATCTGGGAAGATCAATTCATACCATACTCATATTTTTCCTTATATATAACTTGCTGTTTTCAAAATAATTGTTCAATAATAAAAACACAAACATATACACCCATTTCCATCATGTATTTTGTTCTCATGCTATGATGTTACTTTCCCGATGAGTGGTCTGTTTATTGGAGCATGTTGTATGTTGTATAGACGTTAGACCTACATATACCATTACTGTATACTATATATACTGTTCTTTTGTTCTGTTTCTCAATAGCAGCTGTGCCAGGACACAGCTTTTGACATCTTTAGGTAATTGTATCGACCCAAATGCTTTCTTCAGTACAGTATTTATTTTATCAATCTTTGTTAAGTGCAGGCATGGCTGTATATTTAAAAAGCTTGATTCCTAACTGCATAGTTTCAGGTTCATTCACATTGCATGGCACTTTGAGCAAGTATTTTCTACAATAACCCCAGGCTAACCAAAGTCGTGTGAGTGGATTTGATAGATAGAAACTGAAATAAACCCATCATCATCATCATTCTCATCATCATCATCATCATCATCATCACCTTTAAGTTGCTAGATTGTCAAATAGATTGTTTCACAGTATTCATTCTGAACCCTCTGCATTCCGAGTTCAGATCTTAACATTATCAACTTTGCTGTGCACACATTGAAGATCAATAAGGAAGCACCAATTCCAGTGAGGTAGATTGGTAGCATTGTTACAACATCATACGAGATTCTTTGCAGTATCTCTTCTGGCCATTTTTGTTCTGATAGCAATGTCTGTGTTGGCACAGTGCCAAGCCGTATTGGCCCCAAAGAAGGTGGCTTTTACTTCCTTGGACAACATCACTGACATTGGGAAGGGGAGATTTATATGCATAGACATCTGCTGATCTTGCACACATCCCCCCCACCAAATGTATCTTAACCAGGTTAGTGCATATTAATGCAGATACATGAACAAGCTTGAGCAATGAAGGTCAAGTTAATCACTGAAATCAGAGAATTAGAAGAGAATCACCCATACAAGTAGCCAGGAATTGATTGCATGTAGAAATGAAGGTGATAATATTATAAACTGAATATGTGTGTGTGTGTGTGTGTGTGTGTATGGGCGTGGCTGTGTGGTAAGAGGTTTACCTCCCAACTATTTGGTTCCAGGTTTACAATCCCACTGCATGGCATTTTAGGCAAATGTCTTCTACTACAGCCTTGGGCCAACCAAACCCTTGTGAGTGGATTTGGTAGCTAGAAACTGAAAGAATCCCATCATGTGTGTGTGTTTGTGTGTGTGCAGGTGTGTATCTATGTGTGTGTGTGTGTGTCTCTGTGTCTGTGTTTGTCCCCACCACCAATGCTTGAAAACCGGTGGTGGTGTGTTTACAACCCTGTAACTTAGCAGATCAGCAAAAAGGATCAGTAGAATAAGAACTTGGCTTCAAAAAATTTTAAAAAACAAAAAAAAACAAACAAAAAATAAAAATAAAAACGATTAGTCCTTGAGTTGATTTGTTCAACTAAAACATTTCAAGGCGATGCCCCAGCATGGCCACAGCTTAATGACTGAAATAAGCAAAAGATAAAGGACGAAAAATATTAGTAATTTTTATTTTCAGTTATAATAAAAACAATTTTACATTAATCTGGTGGGTCACTCAGTACTTTAGTAGAGTACAAATTTACTATTCTTATACAAGAATGCTGTTGAGAGTGACCTTGAAGTTTCGGCCATGCTAAGCCATCATCTGACAATGGCTTAGCTGGACAAAAGCCATGTGCCTCAGTGGACTTTTCTAAAGATTCTTT
>NC_068997.1:20037404-20044984 GCF_001194135.2 Octopus bimaculoides
GGGGGGGGGGAAGTTGTCTGGTGAATATTCCATCAATGCATGATATGAAGATGAAATTAGCAGACAAATTGTTCAAGAACACCAAGGTTCATATGAAATGAGTGTAAATGTCCTAACAGACACAAGAATGATTCAAAAATGAAATGGAGATATAAAGTAGAATCCCCTTTCTATAACAATGGAACAGTCCAAACTGTGAGACACCAACTGGCTTTTCCTATTATTGAATTCTCCTTGTTTGAATGATTGAGAAATAGTACAAAGAATTCTGTTATTCTTTTGCTCTTTTATTAGTTTCAGCTTGGAGATGGTGACCATGCTGGAGTACTGCCTATGAGTGTACAGAATTGTGTAAAATTGAGGAAAGATTTATTATAGGTGTGAATTAATAACATAATAAGTTGGTAGTGATGTAAATCAAAAAGCCTAGACAGGAAAACAAGATAACCAGTCACTGCATAGTGAATTCATCTTTCTAAAGATTTATATAAAAAGGATATACTTATCTTATATACAATGGAAAAAAAAATCTGATACAAATCAAGAACTATTACAAAAAAGCAATAGTGTATCTAACAAAAAATAGAACACTAAGAAGCAAGCAAAGAGAGAAGGAGAGAGACTGTTGAATCTGTAGTTTATAACAGATGACAATGAAATCTTTGTTTATACATGTGTATATGTGTGCCTCTGTGTATGTGTGTATGTATGTATGTATGTATGTATGTATGTATATGAAGAAAACTTAAAGTACAACAAACTAGAAGCTTATTACACAAAGAAAAGCATTCAGAGAAAGACAAAACTGGAAAGAGAAAAGAGCAGAACAAAAGACAAAATGAAAACTAAGTTAAAAAAAAAAAATAATAATAATGATATTAAAGCAAAAAATACAAAGTAAAACCTTTTCATCCCCAATCTTTTTCAAGACTTTACAAAGAGGAAGTGAATTAATATGAAAGTTAACAATGGCTCAAAATCTCAGGACTAAAGATTGAAATGGAAGGCTGGACAGAATTAATGCCCAGCCATAAATAACTATGTAAGTAATATAACGAAAGAAGAGACTAAAATCAACTGCATGTTATGCAATGAATACAAAGAAACAATTGATTACATCATTTCTGGCTGTCCAGCGTTTGTAAAGACATAGTATTATCAACAAAGTATGACCAAGTTAGAAGCTGTATCCACTGGGCAAGGCAATATAACAATGTTTCGACATCAAATCTGATAATAAATGGTATGCACACACACACACACACACACACAGAGGTACTTTTCTTGTGTCTGAGACAGTTACAATATTACATCCTTGGCCAACTACATATGGCATTTTAAAGAAGAGAGAACGTTATACAGGATTAAATGGAAGCTCCTGGAACAGTCTGGATCATATCTCAATGGGAACAGATGATGGAAACTTTGCTTAGCTGAGAGGGCAAGGATCTTTAAACTCCAAAATTGAGATGTTTAGCCAGTACCTTCATAAGAGAAAATTCGTGTTGAAGACAGAATTCACTGCTTATTGACTAGTGAACAGAAATCGTACATAAACTGACCCTTTTCAGACACAACCAGAACTGTTCAAATGGAGATAACTCACTTTTGCTTTGAAATATTTCATTTCAGGCGTTTTTTCAAAACCTTCCTGACCTCCATTGGTGAAGCACTTGTCTCAGATCCAAAAAGAGGATCTGTAGAAACACTGCCAGATCAGATTGGAGCCTGGTGCAGCCACTGGCTCTCCAGACCTCAGTCAAACCGTCCAACCCATGCCAGCATGGAAAACGGACGTTAAACGGTAATGAGGATGATGATATGCATACATAGTTGAAATTCATAGAAAAACAAAAGATGAAGACAGGTGCATGAATAACAAGCAAGTGTATTAGTTTGACGCTTGGGAAAATGGAAAAGTCTGCAGTAAGAAGGTTCAATCCCACTGTGTAGCCCCTGAGTGAGAATCTTCTTCTATAGCCTCAGGCTGACCAAAGCCTTATGAGTGGATTTGGTGGACAAAAACTGAAAGAAGCCAGTCACATATGTGTGTGCTTGTGCATGGGGGTATCTTTGTGTCTGTTTGTCCCCCCACCACTACCACTTGACAACTGATATTGGCATGCTTACATCCCTGTAATTTAGCAGTTTGGCAAAAGAGACTGATAGAATAAGTACCAGACTTTAAAAAAAAACCCCAGAAAATAAGTACTGGGGTCGATTAGTTTGATTAAAACTCCTCAAGACAGTGCCCCAGCATGGACGCAGTCTAGTGACTGAAACAACATAAAAGATTAAAGATATGCATGTCATTGTATGCATATATCATTACTACCTTATATGTGGTGCCTCACAATAAAATGCACCTAGTACACTCTGTAAAATGTTAGGCATTAGGCAGAGCATCCCACTGGAGAAACTGTGCCAGCATGGAAGGCAGATATTAAAGTAACAATAACAAGGATGATATTGATGATGGTGATATTCTATGGGTTTCTCTCAAAACTGGTAAAAAGGAACAAAATATGGCTCCTGTAGAATTTGAAAACAGCAATGTACGCTAATGTATCAGATAATGCAAAGCCTCTAGTTTGATCTCTCACCATTCGAACTATATCTCTCCAATCAAATTACCTTAAAGAAAATCAATAAATGCTTTTTTAAACTGAAAGTTTACAAAAATAAAACTGATTACCTGCTGAAAGACAAACCTTCATCTTGTTTGTCTTTCAGATAGACGGCAACATAGTCTTGGAGTTATGTTTTTGTGTCTATGTGTGAGTGTGCATGGGTGTGCGTGTGTGTGTGTGCACTTCAATATCAACATATATGTATACGTGTTTGACTGTTGTTATATATTTTTCTGCATGCATGTGTATGTGTACTTTTATGATTGTGTGAATCTGTATGTATGTACATTTGTTGTTCTTGTATTGATATTTGTGTGTTTGCATTTGTGTGAGTGTGAGTGTGTGTGTGTGTGTGTGTGTGTGTGTGTGTGTGTGTGTGTGCTTGAATATCTACGTATATGTATGTGTGTTCGCCTTGCATGTATGTGTGCACACTTTTATGATTGGGTGAATCTGTGTGTGTGCATTTGTTGTTCTTGTATTGATGTGTGTGCTTGTATTTGTCTGGGTATGGTGTTTGTTGCACATGCATGCGTGTATTTATGCAAGTGCTTGGATGTGTACACATATGTATGTATATTTGTCTGGTATTATGTATATTTGTATGTGAATAAGTGTACACTTGTATGACTGAATAAATGTAAGTAAAAGTGCAATTATTGCACTTGTATCTTTTTGTATGTGTGCGTGTGTGTGTGCGCGCTTGTGTGTGTGTATGTACTTGAACGTTTACATATAAATATGTGTGTTTTTTTGCTATAGTGTATGCTTGTATGTGTGAGTGTGAGCACTTGTGTGACTGCATGAATGCATGTGTGTGCATGCGGACATGCGCGCATGTGTTTGTTGTGCTAATATATATGTGTGCTTTTGTATTTATGTATCAATGTATGTGCTTTAATGTATACATATAAGTGTGTGTATTTGTCAGTCATAGTATATGTTTGCATGTGTGCTCTTGTATGATTGCATGAATGTGTGTGTATACATATGTGTGTATTTGCCATGCTAATATTTGTTTGAGTGTGCTCAAATGGGTATATATATGTATGCGTTTGTCTTACTGTGTATGTTTTTGCATGTGAATGTCTGAGCATTTGTGTGATCATGTGAATGTGTATGTTTATCTGTTAATGTGTAAGAGTATATATGTGTGCTTCTATTTATGTATGTATGGTTTTTGTGCCTGTATTTGTATCAGCATATGCATGTTTGTTTTATCAGTGTGTATATGTGTTTGTATGCCAGTGTGTCTATATAAATGAGTTCAAGTGTTTGTGTTTATTTGTTATTGTGTGTATCTGTGTATATACATGTGCTTCTATTTTTGTGTGTGTCTATGACTGAGCTTGTATGACTGCATATATGCATGTGTGCATTCGTGTGTTATTGCATATTCATGTGGGTATGTGTGTTTGTATGTGTGTGTGTGAACAATGCATGTGCTTATATTTGTTTGTTATTGCATATGCATGTGCTGTGAGCTTGTTTTTATGTATGTGTACTTGTATGGCTGCATGCATACGTATATTTGTCTGTTATTGTGTCTGTATGCAGATATGTATTTGTATATCCGTATGGGTGTATTTAATCTCTAATTACAAATATTCAAGCAATACTCTAATGAAGGACACACATACACAATGATAGGCAAACACACATACATATGAATACACATTCAAGCACACACATGCACACACACACACACACACACACACACACACACACACACACACGCAGACAAATATGCATGGACACACACAAACACATCTTTAGCCTATTTAAAAAGGTTCTGCAATAGTTTGTGGCCAAAGAATCTCCACTCTTACATTTATTGTTATCATCATTATCATTGTCATCACAATGTGTTTGTCATCATTGTCATCACTGCCATTACCACTGTCATCTTTGTCATCGTCATAATTGTCAACATCATCTTCTTCATCCTCATCCTCATCATCATCCTTACCACCACCACCAATCACGACCGCCGCCACTCCCACCACCACAGTCTCTCCTGCTACCATGATCATTATCATCATCATCAATGTGGCAACCTCCATGTGGTTGCTGGGCTTGCTAGAAATAACAGACGAATCTCCCTTAAACAACACCCTACTATCTTGAAAAAGAGGGTCTCTTTAGATAACGCAATTCCGGATTAGTAATGCAAAAGAGAAGGACAGGGTAGTCAAGACAAGAATATCTTTGATAATAAGTTTTCTCAATCACACTTGACCTTATGTCTAGTCACCATCGTCACCACCATCACCACCACCACCACCACCATCATTATCCTTTAAAATGTCTGTCCCTCAAAGCTGTCATGTGTTGGTAATGTCTACCATACTTCACAATTCCTTGCCCACCCCTTGTTTATCTTATCTTATCCTTTCACCTGATATTTGACTGATCCCATGATTTTTTCCTCCTGAACCTTCCATTGTCAGCAAATGGCACATTTTTTTTTCTAACCAGCATTCTTCATCCGCACCTCATTACGACGTTGCCCTTCCTACACACATTGGCTGCTCATGCCTTCAAGTCTTTTGTGATCATATTTCTTGTGAAACACACAACTATGTTTTGCAATAAATTTTGAAAATAATTGAGAATTAGGAAGAATTTAGTAAAATAATTAACTACATCATTATTAAGCTGGTGTTTACAACATAGCTTATCAAAGAGGCAGGACTGGATGAAGGTACTGGCAATTCAATTACTTGCTTGAAGCTCCTATAAGCTATGAAGCATTATATCATATGTTTGAGTTCTGAATAAAATTAAAAAAACAAAAAAAAACATAGAATAAAAACGTGAAAATAATAAATAAAAAACAAAAAACAAAAGCTGAAAATTTTTTGAGTGGAGACAAGATTATTTTAAAATGTTGCGTAGGTGACATTAACGGATGTGATTTCTCGCTTGAATTAGATAGTGCAAAAGAATTATTTCCTGGAGATGTAGAGCTTCCAATAGAAAATCATTAAATTCATCAACAAGTGTTAAGTTACAGGATGTCAAGCCAAATCTGTGGGTTGCGTTAAGAACGATGCTTGTAATATTAGAGAACTGTGGTTGTGGGAGAGAAAAGCTTTAATAAATTAAAGCTTATAAAGACACACTTACTGTCATGCATGACAAACAAGACAGATTAAATTCCTCGGTAATTTTGTCAGTAGAAAATGATATTGTGAAAAAGATAGATACATTGGCGCAGGCATGGCTGTGTGGTAAGAAGTTTGCTTCCCAGCCACATGGTTCCCGGTTCAGTCCCACTGTGTGGAACCTTGAGTAAGTGTCTTTTACTATAGCCCCATGCTGACCAAAGCCTTGTGAGTGGATTTGATAGACATGTGTGTGTGTGTGTGTGTGTGTCAGTGTTTATCCTCCACCACCACTTGGCAACTGGTGTTGGTATGTTTACATCCCTATAACTTAGTGGTTCAGCAAACGAGACCATTAAAATATGTACTAGGCTTTAAAAATAAACTAGTATTGGGGTTGATTCATTTCAATAAAAAAATTTAAATTCTTCAAGGCAGTGCTCCAGCATGGCTGCAGTCTAATGACTGAAACAAGTAAAAGATAAAAAAGAAAAAAAAGAGACTGAAGCTATTCTTACAAATGTCCATGTGGACTTACATTCATAAATCATTCCCCATTTTTCACTCAGAATTTGTTTCTAACAAAAATATGTCGAGTTGTGATCATTTTTAATAATGCATATAGCAATATGGCTTCTCTCTCTCCAAACTCTCTCTATCTTTTCATCTGTCTATCTATTTATCTAACTATTTATCTACCCATCCATCTATCTGTCTGTTTCTCACCTAGTTACCATATTTCCCAGCATAAAAGTCAACATAGAATATAGTGTTAACATTGTGAAAACATTCAATCATCATTGCAATCTGCTCAAATCCTGTGGCATTTCAGATGGAATTTTCCCTTCTCCAAAGTCATCTTGATGCTAAAGCCGACCTACTTTTTTTTTTTTTGGCTGTACATTTTGGTCTGTTTCAGTCATTGCACTGTAGTCATGCTGGAGCACCACTTTGAAGGGTTTAGTCAAATGCATCAACCCCACCCCCATGCTTATCTTTTAGTCTGGTAGTTATCCTGTCAGTCTTTTGTGCTGAACTGCTAAGTTATGAAGATATAAACAAATCAACATCATTGTCAAGCGGTGGAACCAAGGGACAAAGACAGACACAAAGATATACACAAACACACACACACACACACACACACACACACTGTATGTATATATATATATTTATGATGGTCTTCCACAGTTTCCATCTACCAAATTCACTCATAAGGCATTGGTCAGCCCAAAGTTATAGTAGAAGATACTTCCCCAAGGTGCCACAGAATGGGACTGAACCCAAAACTACATGGTTGCAAAGCAAGTTTCTTAACTGCATAGCCATATTTATGTCTGTATATGTATATCATGTGATATATCAGGTGTGGCTGTGTGGTAAGTAGCTTGCTTACCAACCACATGGTTCCGGGTTCAGTCCCATTGCGTGGCACCTTGGGTAAGTGTCTTCTACTATAGCCTTGGGCCGACCAAAATCTTGTGAGTGGATTTGGTAGAGGGAAAATTAAAGAAGCCTGGCGTATATATGCATATCTATACATATACATATATATGTATATCATCATCATCATCATCGTTTAACGTCCGCTTTCCATGCTAGCATGGGTTGGACGATTTGACTGAGGACTGGTGCAACCGGATGGCTACACCAGGCTCCAATCTAATTTGGCAGAGTTTCTACAGCTGGATGCCCTTCCTAATGCCAACCACTCAGAGAGTGTAGTGGGTGCTTTTACGTGTCACCCGCACGAAAACGGCCACACTCGAAATGGTGTCTTTTATGTGCCACCCGCACAAGAGCCAGTCAAGGGGCACTGGCAACGATCTCACTCGAAAACCCT
>NC_068997.1:20049342-20051309 GCF_001194135.2 Octopus bimaculoides
TGTGTTTATGTCCCTGTAATTTAGTGGTTCGGCAAAAAGAGACCGATAGAATAAGTACTAGGCTTACAAAGAATAAGTCCTGGGGTTGATTTGTTTGACTAAAGGCGGTGCTCCAGCATGGCCGCAGTCAAATGACTGAAACAAATAAAAAAGAGTAAAAGAAGATATATATGTATGAGGCCACATGGCCTAGTGGTTAGGGTGTTGTACTCATGATCACAAGATCATGGTTTTCAGTTCATGGATCAGGTGGTACATTGTGTTCTTGAGCAAAGCACTTCCTTTCATGTCACTCTGTGATCACTTCGACACCTGACAGTGGCACACTGTGCACCTGGTCAAGCAATGTCAATTTAATGGAGGGAGTGATACAATGCACAGCACAAACATTTGATCACTATAAGCAAATCATATAAGGAAGTGGAAGCGCATGGCTTAGTGGTTAGGGTGTCAGCATCATGATCGTAAAATTGTGGTTTCGATTCCTGGACTGGGTGACGCGTTGTGTTCTTGAGCAAAACATTTCATTTCACGTTGCTCCAGTCCACTCAGCTGCCAAAAATGAGTAACACTGCGATGGACTGGCGTCCCGTCCAGCCGGAGAACACATACGCCACTGAAACCAGGAATCCGGGCCCCTGAGCCTGGCTAGAAAAAACAAAAAAAACAAAAACAAATCATTTGTGAAGTTTGTTAAATAAAAAACTTAACACTTATATGTCCTCTTTGATGGGAAATTCAATCATATATTCACACACACACATACACACACACACACATGAGGACAGGGCTGAAAAGTTCCTGGTTTTGGGTACAAGAAAGTATCGGAGGACTAGTTAATTATGATTTTATACATTTTCTCCTCTCAGATTCGCACAAACTCATTGCAGTGGTCCTTCAGTTTTTCTAATCCCTGTAAAAAAACTTGGAAGGTTGGGCTTCCAGCCAGGCCTATCACAATACCCTTAAAGCCAGGAAATTTTCAGCACCCGCTGATATTATTCTCAATGCTTCAGCAGGGACTACAATTGCTATGGATGTGACTTCTCATCTTTTGACATTTTAAAGAGAAATACAAAACAAACAAGCATACAGAAAAACAAAGTAAAAAACAACAAACATACTCTGTAGCTGTAGGTGTAGCACACACACCTCTAATTAGTAATATCAACCTCTATTCTTCCTCCCACTAATTCTAATAAAGTATTTTGTTCTATAAGAATGGAAACCTAACAAGTGTGTAGAAACGAAGATAAGAACAGGTAAAGAGATCAGGCTAAATATGGAATAGTGTTGCTATTTTAGTAATGTTTACTGTCAAAGTAAGTAGTAAATAGTAAATAGCATTGACTGTGAAGGAAATAATATTGGCTCTTTACCAGTTTGTAACCAGCTTCCTGTGAGAGATTGATATGAGAACTATGAAAATATACATCCTGCTGACATAATTGATTTCTTTTGACTAGGCACTAGACCAATTTTTGTAGAGGTGGGAGGACGAGGAGTGAATGTAGTAAATTCAACTGACATCTTGTATTATCATTATTATTTGGCACTGCCGATTATGGATTAGGAGAGAGCATAAAACTAGAGAAAGAAAAATGTTCCTTGATTTCGACAGAATTGAAAAATATGTTTGACTCAGGCACATAGGGTTTGAACTCAGGAATGTCGTCATCATTGCCATCATCATTGTCATTGTTGTCATTGTCATTGTTGTCATTGTCATTGCCATCATCATCATTGTTGTCGTCATCACCATCCTTATCATCATCACTGTTGTCATCATCATCATCTGCAGAAAAGGCGTGGGTAGAAACTCCATAAGATGTACCCAGTGTAAGCTATGGGCACATAAGAGGTGCAGCAATATCAAAGGAAGGCTAACTGGGAAGATAGTTTTTGTATGTGGCAAATGCTCAGGTGCTATAAACACTGAAAATGTGCAGAGAACAGCTTCTGTCACA
>NC_068997.1:20051675-20060352 GCF_001194135.2 Octopus bimaculoides
TGCAAGAGAGACAATTGCACTGGTATAGTCATGTGTTGCAGATGAATGAGGTCAGCTGTGTGAAAAAGTGTCACACCCTAGCAGTTGAGGGAACCTGTGGAAGAGGTAGACCCAGGAAAACCTGGGATGAGATGGTGAAGCACGACCTTCGAACATTGGGCCTTACCAAGACATTGACTTGTGACCGAGACCTTTGGAGATATGCTGTGCTTGAGAAGACCTGACAAGCCAAGTGAGACCATAGCCCATGGCTTATGCCAGTGGGTGTAACCAGCCCACTTATGAATACCCCTCATTCATTGGACAATACACTTTGCTTACGAAGACCTAGTGAGGCAAGTGAAATCAAAATCAAGATCGCTGATGTGGCTGATGACAGTACCGCCTGATTGGTATTCATGCCAGTGGAACGTTAAAAGCACATCTGAGCGTGATCGTTGCCAGGGCTACGGATTGGCTCCCATGCCAGTGGCATGTAAAAATCACCATTCAAGCGTGATCATTGCCAGTGTCACCTTGCAGGCACATGTGCCGGTGGCACGTGAAGAACAACTTTCAAGCATGGTCGTTGCCAGCACCACCAGACTGGCTCCCATGCAAGTAGCATGTAAAAAACACCTTTTGAGCATGGTTGTTGCCAGATCCACCTGACTGGCCCTCATGCCGGTGGCACGTAAAAGCATCCACTACACTCTCAGAGTGGTTGGCGTTAAGAAGGGCATCCAGCTGTAGAAACTTTGCTAGAACAGAATGAGCCTGGTGCAGCCTCTGGCTCACCAGTCCTCAGTCAAACCGTCCAACCCATGCCAGCATGGAAAGTGGGCGTTAAATGACAACGACGATGATGATGATGATGACGATACCTTTAGAAAGGGAAAGAGAGAGAAAGAGAGAGATGGCTGAAAATATTTGTCTCTATCTCTCTAGTTATCCCTCCTCTCGTTCCCCTCTCTCTTTCTCTTGCTGTCAATCTAATTACATACATGCACTCCAGCCAGTCAGCTTCCCTACCTATCTTGTCTGGATGTACAAGCATATTTACATACATGTGACATCTACACATTTATTACAATATTGGCGAATCCAGCAACAGTTGTCAGCTCATAATGATGATGATGATGATGATGATGATGACGATGATAATGATGATGACGATGATGGTGATGATAATGATGATGACTGATGATGGTGACAATGACGATAATGTTATGAATGATGATAGTGATGACGACGACGACGATGAGGATGGTGGTGGTGGTGGTGGTGATGGTGGTGGTGATGATGATGATGACAACGATGATGGTGATGACAATGATGATGATGATGATGATAGTAATGTCAAAGAGATTGATGACGATGGTGGTGGCAGTGTTGATGCCGATGGTAATGATCATGGTGGTGGCTGATGTTGACATCTGGGATAGTGACAATCGTGGTGGTGCTGGTGGTGGTGGTGGTGGTGGTGGTGGATAGGAGGCAGTGGTGACGACAATGCTGATGATGTTGTCATCCTTTTCTTCTTCCAGCTCCACCTTTTCAGCATCACTGTCATCATCATCATCATAACAATGCTCATAGTGTTCATCATTATCATCATCATTATAATCATCATCGTTGTTTCCATCGTCATCGCCATCATCATGATCATCATCTTACCAACATTACAACAGCATCATTACCTACAATATGATTTTATATATTCTTCCTTGCTTCGGTTTAGAAAAAACATTATCTCCATCCTTCACTGGCCAACCAACCAACCAACCAACCAACCAGCCTACCTACCTACCAGCCAGCCAGTTTGCCAGCTTGCCAACCTGCCAGCCATCCAGCCACCCAACTACACAAGCAGCAAAACCAAAACCATGGAAACATAAAGTGTATCAGAACATCTGAGGCTAAAATAAATACATTCACACTTCATAATGGTTACCATTTCCAGCACAAAACTACATCAGATCAAGACATGGAAGAGGGTACCAGGGGAGGAGGAGAAAGAGGAAGGAGAAGGAGGAACTATCTGGTGATATTGGTGATTGTATATTGCTGTTTGGTAATGAAGTTCTCTTCATAAACATGTGGTTTTTGGGTTCAGTTCCACTCTGTGGCAGTTTGGACAAGTCTTCCCAATAATAGTCCCCAAACCCCAAAAATACTGTGTGAGTGAATTTGATGAATGGAAACTAGGAAATTCACTCATGCGTGTTGTGTGTGTGTATGTTTACATACATACATACATACATACATACATATGCACATACATACATGCTTTCATATATTCATACACACACACACACATTCATATATATCATCATCATCATCATTTAATGTCTGTTTTCCGTGCTAGCATGGGTTGGATGGTTTCACAGGAGCTGACCAACTGAAGAGCTGTTCAGGCTCCCTGTCTGATTTGACATGGTTTCTATGGCTGGATGCCCTTCCTAACACCAATCACTTTACAGAATGCACTGGGTGCTTTTACACAGCACCAGTGCAGGTGCTTTTTCTGTGACACCAGCACCTACAGGCCAGCAAGATTAGGAAAGCTCAACTGGAAAGGGTTACTTAGCTTGACATGTCTTTTCAAGCACAGCCAACCACCAGGAGTCTCAGTCCCCTATCATCCCCTCTGTGAGTCCCAACGTCTGTACATCCTTTCTCATCACTTTGTCTCACGTCTTTCTCGATCTACTCCTTCCACATGTTTCCTCTATGATTAGAGATCAGCACCTTTTGCCTCACCAGGAAGATGGTGCTTTTCCTTGGCACAAATCCAGACTGTATCTCATCTATGTTAACTCCCTTCCTAATTAATTGAGCTACGACCCTCTCTGTAACTTTCACTATCTGGTCCAACCATTTGATACTACTGTAATTATTTCTGTCTAGGGTGTCACCTTTGCCTTTGTAGCAGTTGATTACAATGCTGCTACACCAATTATTGTGTATGACTCCCTCAGGGACAACTTGATTAACTTTACAGGTGACCAGGTTATAACTCACCCCACCAGAGATTTTTAGCATCTCAGCAGTGACCCTTGATGGGCCAGAGGCTTTCCTAGTCTCAATATCCTTAATTGCTTTGTCTACTAAGTTACTGTCAATTGGAATAGCTGACCCTTCTTTTGGGTCCACATAGGGCAGGCTCTCCTTCTCCTAAGCATTCTTTATATTTAGTAGCCTTTCATAGTGGCACTTCTAAACCTCTTACTAAGCAAAATTGCTAACTGCGTGTGAACCATTATCCATGTAAACACATTTCTCCCCCACCACATCACAGTTTACTCTGACACACTGTCTTGCAAACTGAGACACTTCAAGCCTCTGGGCCTCATGATTCAGAACATTGGCAAACTTCCTTCTCTCTGCTTCTCCCCTGGCTAAATACACCTGTCTTCTAACCTCTCTCCTAGCTACTTGATATATGTGCGTGCGCATGTGTATGTGTGTGTGTGTATATATGCATATATTTATATTTATGTATATATAGATACATAATTAATAAAAAAAAACAAAGAAAGACACAAGAAAAAAACGAAGGAATAAACAACAATGCAAGGATGTGGTACATGCAAAGTATTATATATATATAGTCAATTCAAAGGTATGTATATATTAATATATATACATATATTCATATTTATGTATATGTATATAGATATATGATTAATAAAAAAACAACGAAAAAACGAAGGAAAAAAACAACAATGCAAGGACGTGGTACATGCAAAGTATTATATATATATATACATACACACATGCATATATATATATATATTCATATAAATGTATGTATGTATATATGTATATATGCACACACATATATATATACATGGGTGTATGTGTTATAGTATATATGACTATCATCATCATCATGTCTCATGAGGCCTGCTTCTCATAAAAAGCTGTCAGTGCCTCCTCTCGATTGTGTCTACCACTCAGGTCATCCGTGGTGGGATTTGAACTCAGAATGCAAAGAAATGGAATAAGTACTGCAAAGTATCCGGTTAGTTTCTACAGATCTGCCAAACTACTACCATGGATTGGTTGTGTATAACTGGTGAAGGCCCATGGATTAGTGGTTAAGGTATTCTGTTCATGATCATAAGGTTATGAGTTCAATTCTTCGTGGCATGTTATGTCCTTGAACAAGACACTTTATTTCATGTTACTTCAGTCCACTCAGCTGGCAAAAATGGGTTGTGCCTATAATTCAAACAGCCAGCCTTGAAGATTGAAGATCAAGTCTATTGGAACATAGAGTAGATGTAAATATTAAATAATAATCCATTTTCTTTTTTTGATCTCTAAAGAGGATGTTAATTAGTTAGAAAAAAGTATAATCTTATTAACAACTCAGACATTTTAAAAATTTAATTTAATTAAACCTAATTCTTCAACACTCCAGGAAATTAAATTTAGTGATCTCTAACAGAGAACAGTATGCAGCATCTTTACGCACCACCATTTCCACCTCTACCCCAGAGCTCCAAGGATTAGACACATCCTTAACAACTAAGACATTGATGGCTAAATTAATCTGCATCATAGTTCTCATATTCTCATATTTTAAGTTCTAAATTTATTTCACAATAAAAATGGAATGGCCAGTCTTAGAATGCTGAATCAACAATTCTTTGATTCTTTAATCAATATTCTACAAGCAACCAATGCTGTTCAAACAAAGAATTGAATCAATGTAGCTGTCAGATATTCTTTGAAGGCATGATGATGTGGTTAAGAAGTTTGCTCTTTATCTACATGGTTTTGAGTTCAAGGTGCTGCATAGGCAGCACCTTGGGCAAGAGTCTTGTACTACACAGTCTCTGGTCTACCAAATCCTTTTGAGTGCAATTTGGTGAACAGAAACTATTTAAGTGTAGTACAGGGATCATTCCTGTTCTTGGGAGATTGTCTTAATTCAATGCCAGCTTAATTCCATCACCTGACCTTTGGGTACAGGTACCTTTGACAAGTCCCTTAACTCCATGAGATCTGTTTGGGTATTTCAGCTATGAAGCATATCTTGGGCAAGAAAGCCTGCTGAAGCCCATTGCTCTTCAGGCTAAACTCATTTCTAAAACTGAGTGGACTGGAGCAACATAAAATGAAGTGCTTTGCTCAAAAACACAATAGACCACCCAGTCCAAGGATTGAAACCACAATATTTTTTTGCAGGCATGACTGTGTATTTAAGGAGTTTGCTTTTTCCTCCATGTGGTCTGAGGGTTAATCCCACTATGCAGAACCCAAAGCAAATGTTTTCTACTACAGTCTCTGGCCAACCAAAATCTTGTGAATGAAACTTGGCAAATAAAAACTATGAGCAAGCATTGTGAAAGGATTGTTCCTGCTCTTAAGAGATAGACTGAATCTAGTCTTAAGTTTAGCATCACCACCTGGTCTTTGTGTGCTTTTGGCAGTGCCTATCCTGTTATGAACCAGTGGGCCTAGACTCTATTTGATGATAACTCTACCCTTCATCCCTCCTTCCCAATCTTACAGAAACAAAAATGTGTCATAGCAGGTTTAAGGGGGGTGAGCTCACAGAATTTTTAGCATGCCAGACAAAATGCTCAGCAATATTCCATCTGGCTTTGTGTTCTGAGTTCAAATTCCACTGAAGCTGATTTTGTCTTTCATCTTTTTTAGAGCTGGATAAAACATGTACCAGTTGAGTACTTGGGTAATGAGTGCAACATAAAAAGCACCAATGATGGTGCCTCAAAAAAAGTACTAAATGCACTCAGTAAAGTGGTGGGTATTAGAAAGGGCATCCAGCCACAAAAGCCATGCCATAGTAGGTAATGAAGCCAGGTGCAGCTCCTGATCATACCAGCTCCTGTTAAATCATCCAACTCATGCCAGCCTGAAAAATGGATATTAAATGACGACAGTGGCAGTGGTGACGATGACAACGACGATGACGATGACAACGACGACGTTGATGACGATGACAATGATGATGATTCTTTTTTATGTATTTGCAGTACCAACGCAAGCCGTAATTTTTCTAGTAGTCGTAGGAGGATGCCTGCTTTTCCTCATTATATTATACATATTCCTTGAGAAGAAATCATGTTTTGCTGGGCTGCAGATTTTAAAAGGTAAGTTTCTTGCTTTATAATCATTTCAGTAAAAATATTGCGGACAACATTCAGAAAACAAAACTATTTCTCTTTCAGATTGTCAACATTATTTATAAACATGATGTTTTTCCTTTTATCTGTTATCATTTACTCGTTTCATTTATTAGACTACAGCGATGCTGGGACACTGCCTTGAAGGATTTTTTGTCAACTGTATCAACCCCAGTACTTAATATCTTTAAAGGATTATGCGCATAGCATTTGAAAGAGATTGGAAGAGGTGGAAATCTGTTGGTGCCAAATCAGGAGAATATGGCGGGTGTGGCAGCACTTCCCAGCCATGTGTTTGAATGGCTTCCTTGGTCATATAGGTGATATAAGGGCGGGCGTTGTCATGCAGCAGAACTCCATGCTGCAGATTAGGTCTTTTCTCTTGAATTGCCATGTTGAGTCGTTCCTTCTGTTGAACATGGAGTTCCACGTTAACTGTTTGGTTCCATTCAAGTAATTCATAATGGATAATCCCTTCCCAGTCCCACCATACACACAACATCGTTTTACACAGATGAAGATCTTGTTCCACGCGTGGTGTCATTTGTTTACCGAGGCTAAGCCATTCCCCACACAGCTTCATATTAATGTACAGGCACCATTTTTCGTCACCAGTAATAATTCGGTAAAGACATCATTGCTTGTGTCCATGAGTTGAGCGGTGATGAGTGAGCAAACCAGCGGAGATTGTGACCCATTGATGTTTGTTGTCACTTAAAGCATGCGGAACCCATGCTCCATACTTCTGAACCTTTCCCATTGAGTGAAGATGCTTCTCTATAGCAGTGTGGGAACATTCCATATTCTCTGCTAGTTCCCTTGTCGTTTGATGAGAATTTTCGGGCAAAAGTTGGTTTAATCGCTCTTCATCGAACTCAACTGGAAGCCCAGAACGAGTTGCATCTTTGAGGTAAAAATTTCCATTTTTGAACTTGGCATATCAATCATGAGCTGTTCTTTTAGCTATGGCACCCTCTCCATACACAGCACAAATGTCACGAGCAGCTTTTGTGGTCTTAGAGCCTTGATTAAAAGCAAAAAGAAGGAGGTGTCGAAAATGCTTGTTTTTCTTAATTTGACATTCTATTTTAATGATCTGAAAATAAACAAAACTTAACTAAAATTAACTAGAAAAAAAAAACAAAAGAGATTCCAAAATGATTCAAAAATAGAATTCTCAAAAAAAATAGATTCCAAAATTTAAAAAAACAGCAGGAACATAGTTGCCAACCCAATACCTAATGCTCCTAGAAGAGGATACCTATTTTTGATCTCTTTGTATTGAGTTTTTACCAAATTTTCTCGTTTCTGAATATGTTTCCACAAATTATTGTTATTTCTCTTTGACAAAGACTTCATTCTATTTTATGTATCACAAATCTTCTGTTTCCATATCTACCAAGATGTTCTTACTAAGAAACGTCAGGAGAATATCATAAAAATGACCTTGTCTTTGGACAAATCTGGAATATTCTCCAAAATGTCAAATGTTTCTTTCTCATTCAATTCAGCCTCATTGATTTTGAAGTATTTTGGAAAAAATATCTTAAAATTTCCAATCTTCTAAATATTTCTTCTTTTTAAAACTATTTGATAATTAATTTGGTCAGTTTTGTTTAATTTTATGCAATGCAAAATAATATTATAAAAGAAAAAAGAAGAATGTGTTGTAGATTTTTTTCAATGTTTTCTTTTTGTTCGTTTAAGATTTCTATTTGATGTTTGAACTAATTCATATGTATTTGATATCTGAACTGCTATCTATCTACAGAGTCTGCCAAAAGAATGTATACACACTTCAGGAAAGGAAAACTGTGTAAATATTTAACTTGTATAAGTACCTCTATAAATATAGATACCTCTTTCGATGTTTTATAAAACTGTGAAAACACTGAATAAATTGCAATAACACCGAAAATATTTATACAGATCTTTCCATTCCTAAAGTCTATGTACATTGCTTTGGTAGACTCTGTAATTGTTAACCAAAGCTAAGCATAAGTGAATGTCTGCTCCTGAAACTATATAATCACTGTAGTGATATATGAATTCATTCCTTGATATCTTTTATCTTTCATTGGTCTGTCATTAGACTGTGGCCATGCTAGGGCATCACCTTGAAGAACTTTTAGTCAAATGAATAGACTCCAGTACATATTTTTTTCAAGCCTGGAACTTATTCTATCAGTCTGTTAGGCCAAACTGCTAAGTTACGGGGACACAAACACACCAACATCAGTTGTCAAGTGGTGGTGTGAGACAAACACAGACACAAAGACACACACACATATATATATATATATATATATATATATACATGATAGGCTTCTTACAGTTTCTGTCTACCAAATCTACTCACAATGCTTTGGTTGGTCCAAGGTTATAGTAGAAGACATGTAAAGATGGACAAACTACCACTAGGCATTTTGTTCGGAGTGCTTACAATCAGAATGTAAAGATGGACAAAATACCACTAGGCATTTTGTTCGGAGTGCTTACAATTCTGCCAGCTCACCGCCTTGTTTGGAATATAAATT
>NC_068997.1:20060362-20061672 GCF_001194135.2 Octopus bimaculoides
GACCCCAGTAGTCAAATGGTACTTATTCCATTGACACCAATGCTCAACTGGTACTCGTTTCATTAACCTCCAAATGGATGCAGAGGCAAAATTGACTTCGACCTCCAAATGGATGCAAAAGTAAAATCGACTTCAGTAGAATTTGAACTCAGAATGTAAAGATAGATGAAATGCCACTAAGCATTTTGCCTGGCATGCTAACGGTTCTGCCAGCTTACCAACTTCTTGAAAACATAAATTAACATGAAGTGTTAATGGGAGATTTTTAATTTAAATCACTTTAAAACAGGAAACTTGTATCATTGGAGGAAGGGTGGTCTCATGTGGATTTGTATCAAAATTATTGTGTTGATACAAAATCACATGCTTACAGCAAAATCTTGACCATTACATGCCTACTGAACCATAGTGGTTAATATAGTTGTGCAAGTCACTGACTAATTAAAATACAAAGCTAATTAATCTATTTACATTGCATATGTAGATTGTCTGGCCATTTCAGTGGCTTGACTCAGTAAGAGAAAAAATGTTTTTGTAATGTTTTATAAAATGTTGCTCCTTTACAAGATAATTATATAATTTATATGTTACATCCAGCCAAGTTATTGATTTGGCAAGAATTCAAGCCAAAAAGAATACAAGAAACCAAAGATTAACTGAGTTAAATAAATGCCAAGTTTTCATTTTAAAACGTCCCCACACTAAATTTCAGTAAGCCAGATGGAAATTATTTCTTGAAAATATATTTAAAGATACTTCTAAAATTCTAAAACATTATTTTGTTCTGGTATTGCTCTGTTCATGCAGAACTGGTTCTGAACAACAACAGTAATTAACCTTTATATGCACGCACGCACACACACACACACACACACAAATGTATTGAATTCATGACATTATAATAAAAGTACTTTAACCATCTACGTTTTTATGCTGGTCTTATGTGTATAAAGATATAGGTGCAGGTGTGACTGAGTGGTAAGAAGCTTGCTTCCCAACCACATGGTTTCAGGTTCAGTCCCGCTGTGTGGCACTTTGGGTAAGTGTTTTCTGCTATAGTCTCAGGCAGGCCAAAGCCTTCTGAGTGGATTTGGTAAACAGAAACTGAAAGAAGCCTGTCATGTATACATATGCATGTATGTATATATTATGTGTGTGTCTTTGTGTTTGTGTTTGTCCCCCCACCATTGCCTGACAACCGATGCTGGTGTGTTTATGTCACCATAACTTAGCAGTTCAGCAAAAAGTAACTGATACAATAAATACCAGGTTTACAAAAAATAAGTCCTGAAATTGATTTTTTCGATTAA
>NC_068997.1:20061816-20066815 GCF_001194135.2 Octopus bimaculoides
TCATGATAGGGTGTGGTGAAAAAATTGTGTAAATTACGCAAAAATGAAAATAACACTTATCTCATTTTAACAGATATATTTACCAAAAATACATAAAAATATCCTTAAATACTAAATAGTAAATTTATTCAATAAAATCGCCATTGGCTTCAACCATAGCCCCCGGACAACTTCAGAATCTAGTGCAACACTTCTGGATGATCTCCTTGATTAATTGGTGAATGCTGCCATAATTCTTGCCTTCATTTCATCTTTGGTGTTTCAAGGAGTTTTGTTGGTCTCTTGCTTGACTGCACCCATCCTTTGGATGGTTTAAGTTGCTTTGGTGGTATTTTTTTCACCAAATAATTGAACTACTGAGAAGTTTTATGAGTAGCATGGCAATCTATGTTTTTGATTAACCTAGGAATGGAAAACCAAATTGAAGGTTGGTTATTGTGGAGATCATTGCACTTTAATGATCATAGAACATATAAGTTTGCAAGCGATGCAAAGTAGAGCTGCTGAAGTAAAATATGCACTGTTTTACGAAAGAGTTGTACAAGCCCAAAGGATGTAGAAACAAGAAGTAAACTGAAACCCTTGTAGCACTGGATTCAATCCCGCGCTTTGCCACATACTAATCTCAGGCCACAGTTCAGTTATAGTTTGAGCATGTGCACAATTGAGATTTTCTCCAATAAACAACTGTTGTTCACGTGATAGTTTGGTGGTCCAACTAGAACCTTCCATGAGCAGGGCCTACAAATACAGCCATATTGAGTGCCAAAATTCAGAGTGTTTTGGGTTGAGTTGTGTTACACTCTCCCAATAGCTGTTCGGACAGCTGCATATTCAATCAATATTAATCGAAGATACGTTACGGCACCTTAATATTTACTTAGTATATAAAAAAACTAGCCCCTGTGTTGAGTTGCTAACAGATACTTTCCTTTCGTGTCATATTACGCTGTTTCATCTAGATGTTTCCATTAATTGTATTGCATGAACACCTTTCCTATTAATGTAACAAATAAATTAAATCCAAACACATTGAAAATAAAAAATAATACATCCTGTTACACCCTTATAGCCATATCACCATTCAAGAAACTTTCTTTCGGTATAAAGTTACAAATCTGATTAAGTCTGGAAGACTCAACAGTTTCAGTGAAACACAACCATATGTTACCAATCGCTTCCAACAAAATCCATACAGTCCAATACGGCAAACTTTAAAAGTGTTCTCTGTTTCACACAGCTCTACTTTTCCCATGCTATTATATTCAAATATAATGGCATAGGAAGATTTCAATTATGGATAGTTTAGAAATTAACTAATGATGGTAAATGTACGAGACTGGCCGTATGTGACCATTGTTTCAAAAACCAGAGACTCAAACTGTGTTGGGAATATTTTGTTCAGTGATGAAGCTATATCTAATGTTTGGGGTATTGTCAACATGTCAAATATGCTGTTATAAAAAACCCTCACAAAATACCTTGATTGTCACTTTCAATCGTGGGGAGGTAATACAACACAGTATCGTTTTGGTCCCTAACTTTTTGATGCCACTATAACAAAAGATACATGAAATTTTCCATAATAGTTAGTTGTCACTGTGCTATGAGAGACACATAAGGTCACAACACGATCTCTCTAACCTGCTCTGTTTTCTGCCACAGTTCTGGTCTCATTTCAGCTTCTCCAGCCTTCTCATCTCTTTTCCTTGTCAATGGTCCTTCACCATGTAGCTTTAGGGTTGCCCAGCTGCCCTTTCTTCTTCAGGCTGCCACTTTAGTGCCACCATACAATTGTTTTCTCGATCTTGTTCAAAGACATGTCAATCCACTTCCAGTGTCTGTGTTACAGAAACTGCAACAGACTTCGAAATAACTTCAGTGAAACCTACTTTGTTGCAAGTATTTGGGTTTTTGACATCTTTAACACCATTGCCAGGCACATTAGGGTTAGTTGTTTCTCCCCAAGCCAAGTCAAACATGAGGTCGCAATATGATCTCTCCCACCAGATCTGTTTTCTGTAACTGTTCTGGTGTCATTTCAGCTTTTCCACCCTTCTTGTCTCCTTCCCTTATCAATGGTCCTTCAGCATGTGGTTTTAGGGCACCCTGTTGCTCTTTCTTCCTCGGTCTGTCACTGTAGTGCCACCATACAATCGCTTTCTTATTCTTATCTGAACATGTGTCTGATCCAGTCCCAGGGTCAGCATCTTATTTCATCACTGATCCTATTGATGCCTGTTGTCGTCTCAACTATGTTATTTCAGAATCTTTGCAGATATTTAATGTAAAATATTTTCCTTAATCATGTGAATTTGAAGCTGTGGATCATTTTTTTTCTTTTCCCCCCATTTTTGTTACTTTCCAGCTTTCACATCCATAGAGTAACACTGATCGTACCAATGTCTTGAACAGTTTCAGCTTTGTTGAGTTGATTACAGACACAGCAACAGATCAAAACCTATTCGTTTTCATAATACCATACTCAATAATTAAAATAGTTGACAGTACTCCGAACATGAAAATTAGTTTCATCATTGAATAAAGTATTCATACAGTAGTTTGTGTCTCTGAATATTGAAGTCAATGACATGTTCACACATAACCAATTCTTGCATATTTATGATTGCCAATTAATTTCTGAGATATTCTCAAATGAAAAGCATTTCTTACTACTGTATTTCAAATACCTTTGAGTAGAAATGTATGCAATAGAGAGCTGTTGTATTGAAATGAGTAGATTCTGTTGAGAATGAATGGTAACAGATAGATGCTGTTTCACTGAGGCTGTTTGGCCTTCCAGATTTTGGTAAGTCCTCAACTGATTCTGATCCTTGGGGTAAAAATATTCTCAAGCATTATTCTATAAGATGATGCAACTCAATGTAGAGAAATTCTTCATTAATGCTCGATGCATTGGTAGAAAACAGATGGACAGATCTTTTGGCTATCTAGAAATCATGATCTTGATTTTTTTCTTTTGGAGCTATCTTCATGATCAGTTCTGTGGAACTGCAATCACAGACATTGAGTATTTAGAATGAAGAATCTTAGAAGCAATGAAAATTTAGATCACAATGCTCTTGGCAAATCCGATTTTAGCTGTTGAAAACAAAAATGTTGATAATCTACTGGACATTTTGAACTGCTTGCTAAGTAAAATGGCATGAACTTTATTTAGAAACTCTACAACTTTTTACTTGTCTGTCTGCCTCTGTCTCAATTTCTGTTTCTCTGCATACATGTATATATATGTATGAACACATACTTATACACTCTCTCCTCTCTCACACACACACACTCTCTCTCTCTCCCACTCACACATGCTTAGCTGTTTGGCAAAAGAAACCAATAGAATAAGTACCAAACATTAAAAATAATACATACATCCATGCTTATACACCACGAATGCATACACACATAAACATACACTGTAAACACATATATACATATGTGCATACATACATGTACACATACACATATATATTTGTACAAGCATATATATATATATATATATATATATATATATATATATATATATATATATATATATATATATATATATATATATATATATATATATATACACACACACACATGCATATATACATGCATACATGTATGCATACATACACATATATATGCATGCATGCCTACATACATACACATACATGCATACAGGTACACTCATACAGACATACATATTCAAGCATACATACACAATTACATATACACATACGTAAGTACGTGCATGGACAGATAGAAACACACACATATACACATACAGATACATGCACACACACACAAAGATATATGCATATAAATATACATACACATATACATACATATACTACACACACACACACACACAGTGTATATAATTGCATAACATAAACACATATATACACCTATATGAACACACATTTGTAATGTGTGTGTGTGTGTGTGTGTGTGTGTGTGTGTGTATACATACATACATACATACACACTGGCTATATCAATATATGAATATGCCTTCACTAAGGTGCACAACTGTTCAATTGGCTAACTACGATTTAAACAAATTCTAAAAATAGATGACTATTTATAGCCAAAATTTAATTGGATTTGTTTAAAATACATTCATATATGCATGCACATTCCCACACACAAGCATACACATGTATATATATTCTATGCTGCTCTGCTGTTTTGTTCCTGCAAATATTACATATATACATATGCATATATGCATATACATACATGCATATATATAAACGCATACATACATACATACATACATACATACATACATACATGTATGTATATGTTTATATGTATGTATACATATCTTTTATCATTTACTTGTTTCAATAATTAGATTGTGGCCATGCTGGGGTACCGCCTTGAAGTATTTTGGTCAAATGAATTGACCCTAATACTTTTTCTTTTCAAAGCCCGGAACTTATTCTATCAGTCTGTTTTGCCGATCCGCTAAGTTACGGGCATGTAAACACAACAATGCCAGTTGGTGTTGGTGGTAGTGGGGGACAAACTCAAGCATACACATGCACATACATGTGCAGACACACACACACACACACACACATATATTTCTATACATATATATTAGTCAATAGTTCATATATCCAAAACAGAAGCAGACTCTAATACAATAAAGCAGTAATATATTTAAAAGGTCATTTATTATGGCTGGTCAGAGAGTGACCATTAGTTTTGCACCTATAAAGCGCTTAGCTGTATAAGCATAGCACGAATTTATATTAGTTTCCCTGTTCGTTTCACCATAGTAGTCATTTGTAACTTTGCACTGGATGTTCCAAGTGCAGGTCGATGCTCAACTGTCAATGGTTGCAATCATAAATCTATTTTTATGCACACACACACACACACACACACACACACGATATATATATATATATATATGCCGAGACCCCACTTCGGTCATGACTGACCATGGGATTGCATCTAGAAAGTTACCCTCCCAGGCACAAGTCCA
>NC_068997.1:20067632-20070132 GCF_001194135.2 Octopus bimaculoides
TTTGGCAGAGTTTCTACAGCTGGATGCCCTTCCTAACGCCAACCACTCAGAGAGTGTAGTGGGTGCTTTTACGTGTCACCCGCACGAAAACGGCCACGCTCGAAATGGTGTCTTTTACGTGCCACCCGCACAAGAGCCTGTCCAGGGGCACTGGCAACGATCTCACTTGGCTTGCCGGGTCTTCTCATGCACAGCACATTTGCAAAGTTCTCGGTCAGTAGTCATCGCCTCGGTGAGGCCCAATGTTCGAAGGTCTTGCCTCACCACCTCAGCCCAGGTCTTCCTGGGCCTACCTCTTATAATGAGATTTGATTAAAACTTCAAATGGTTATAGGGGTCCATCCATGCAAAATTGGAATCAAAGGGGTCCACAAGTGTGGCTCTAATACATTCGGCATTGCTCTAAACCATTCGACCATGTATCCATCCATATTCGTATGAACACGCTTTGGACTCTGGCCATACTGGGGCATGTGATCCGGTCCTGTTATATCGACCTCAGTATTCAGTTCAGTCTTGTACTAATTTTATCGACCCCTGCTTGTTGAATTTTTTGAGATATAGCGATACCTGGACTCAGATACTCGCTGTGGGATTGAAACACTAACCACGTGATTGTGAGATGAAATCTTTAACCACACAGCCATACCTATACATACACGGTAATTATGAGTATGTGTGTGTGTGTGTATGTGCATATGTATTTATAACATGTGTACACACACATATGTACATGTACATATGCATATTTATATACATGTATACATACATTCACACACACATACCTATCATCAACCTATATATACATACACGTAAGTGAGCATGTATGTATATGAGTATATATGTGTACAGGTGTATATTTACATGAATTCTATGAAGCACAACCGCCATTTTGTTTTTTTCCATAAATCTCTCTCTCTCTCTCTCTCATTCACTCTCTCTCTCTCTCTTTCTCTTTCTCTCTGTCTTTTTCCCTCTCTCAGGTGTTATTTAGTAGACTAGGTAGCACCGTTTTATAATTATTAACTATTCTGAAAAAGAGAGAAAGACAGAGAGAGAGAGAGAGAGAGAGAGAGGGAGAGAGAGAGGGCAGCGAGAGAAGAGAAAGTGGAAGGTGGTGGGGTTGAAGAGATAGGGAGAAAGAGGGTGACGTTAAAAACAGAAATGGGGTATCAGGGCAGTCGATGTCGATGGCAGATGAGAGCGGGTGTAATAGATAACGAAAGGTGTGTTCGTATAAGTAAATGGAGGGTTACTGTCTTCTCAATCTATTGTTTTGATTATTTATATACAACATTCTGCTTATAACTGACAACGGGACAACATCAAAGCGTAGCCTGATACAATTACAGGTATATTTCTTTTTTAAAAAAGCAACACTATTGAGGGCGATTATTATTATTATTATTATTATTTAGTTTTTATCTTTAAACTTTCACGTAGTAAAATAATGGCTTAATGATCAGATCCAATTCTTTCAATGTTTTCAGTACGTCAGCAATAGCACACTTAACATCGATTTCTGGAGAATTCTGGGTGAAGGTGGTGGTGGTGGTGACAGTGGGGGATGGTGGTGGTGGTGGTGGTGGTGATGACGACGAACGGAGGTGGCGGTGACGGTGACGACATCGATGATGACGATGATGGTTGTGGTGGCGATGGTGGTGGTTGTGGTGGCGATGGTGGTGGTGGTGGTGGCGGCAGTGGTGACAAAGACGATGACGATGATGCCAGTGCCGGTGATGGCGGTGCTGGTGACGATTATTATGATGATGGAAGATGCTCTGCCTTTACAATTACCAAATCGATCTAATTATTTTAACGTAGAGGTTTCTTTCTTCTCTCTCGCTCCTTCTTCTCCTCTTCTCTCTCCTTCTCACTTTGTCCCCCCTTTCTTTCTCTCCATCTTTCTATCTCTGTGTCTCTTTCTCTCTTTCTCTCTCTTTTATAGATTTCGATATCTGATGAAAATTCATGATTAAAAATTTACTCAAATTTTCTAAAGCGTAGCTCGTTTTCTTTGATGATATAATTTTCACATTATTAATTATTATCATTATTATTATTATTATTATTATTATTATCATTGTAATGTTCCCTCATCTGATGCCCCTGTGGAAAATAAAAGAAATCATCATCATCATCATCACCACCTTCATCATCGTTATTTGATTTTTTTCTCCGATTTTCTCCCTCCCTCTCTTTTCTCTATTTGTTTTGGTTCCCGTTTAACTTTCACTTTCACTTTCTCTCTACTTCCCTCCTGTCTTTTCCTCTTTCTCTCTCTCTCTCCCGTTTCCTCTTTTCTGTTCGTCTTCCTTCACCTCCTCTATTTCTCTAAATGCACGTTCCCATCCAGACGACGGTTTTATCGCCATAGTAGAAATAACATCCATTCATAGATGTCCCACTTCCTCCTCCTCCTCTTCCTCTTACATCCTTCCACTTCATACCTTTCCCCTGTTACTATTAACACTACCTTTCCTATCTCTCTTTTCCC
>NC_068997.1:20073094-20077003 GCF_001194135.2 Octopus bimaculoides
ATATATATACATATATATATATACATATATATATATACATATATATATATATACATATATATATATACATATATATATATACATATATATATATATACATACATATATATACATATATATATATATATACATATATATATATACATATATATATACACACATATATATATATACACACATATATATATACATACATACACACACACACACATACATATATATATATATATACATCCATATATATATATATATATATAATACACACACACACACACATATATATATATATAAATGTATGCGTGTCAAATTTATAATTGGTATAGAGAATTCACAAACAAATATATTTGTTGCAATATACATATAGATATTTATTCATATCTATCCGTTCATCACCCACACCCACACAAATATATATGCGTCTACACAATTTACGTATATATATACACAGCTACACACTCTCTCTCTCACCCACACACCCACACACACACACCAATATCTAAATGGTGTGTATGTACACGTTTTTGTAAATAATATCATTGGTGTTGGCTTTCTTGTCGTTACTGCTGTCATTGATGATAATATTGTTGTTGAAGGTGGTGTAGCTATGGTCGGGAGGGGAGGAATGTGATGAAACAACATTCATTGCTGGAAATATATTTTGACTGAGACCAGGACACGATTGAGTTTTTGTCGTTTTTTTCTTTTGTTTAAAATCAATATTAATATCAATATCATTATCTGTCACCCAGTCTCTCTCTCTCAATCTATCTACCTACCTATCTATAGATCGATCTGATTGTCTGCTGCTCTGCCTATCTCTACCTACCTACCTACCTATCTCTCTGACTGTCGCTCTGTCTGTCTGTCTATCTATCTATCTATCTCTCGCTCTCTATATATATATATATACGCACACGTACATAGGCATAAATCTATATAAAATAACTACTTCAATAGACATACAATACGTACTTACGTAGGTATTCTATTTAATTAAATTATGAAATACAGCTCAGGCAACAATAAATATGTCGGTGTAAGAGCTAGCATCCCGTTGAGAAAATAAAATAAATAAAAAGCAAAAAAGAAAAACTTATCTTCCTACATTGCTGCACCGACATGCACATACACATATACATTCATATATACAAACTCACGCACACGTGCATGTGTGTATGTATGTATGTATGATGTGTGTATATATATATATATATATATATCGTCATATACGTACGCATATATATACATATACTTACACAAATATGTACAGAAATATATAAATATATACATGCATATATATGCATAAGTACACATATACACATACATACATTATATATAACATATATGTACACATTATATATATATATATATGTATATATATATATATATAACATACATGCATTATACATACATACATACATACATACATGCATACATATCTATACAGTTTACCACTCAATTATTTACAGGTATGTACAGAAATATGTACAGAAATATATAAATATATACATGCATATATATGCATAAGTACACATATATACATACATACATTATATATAACATATATGTACACATTATATATATAACATACATGCATTATACATACATACATACATGCATACATACATATATATATACAGTTTACCACTCAATTATTTACAGGTATTCTATTTAGAAAAGCGCACGTATGTGTGCGTGCGTGCGTACGTGTGTGTGTGTGTGTGTTCTATTGCCTGTGCGCTCGAGCGTACGTGCGCGTTTTGTTTAACCGCCGGAGCAATCATCGGAGCTGGTTGTGGAAGGGGTCAACATAGACGATATCGGTGTGTGTGTACCAATCACTTTTTTCTCGTTCGACATAATCGATGTTTCGATATTCGAGATCTCTAGATTTCGCACCTTTGACATATCCTAAGCTCTGAATTAATTAATTTAATTCCATCCACCCCCATACTAGCTTATAAGGTTGTTCGATGTTACCCCTATGCCCGAATCCATCCGTTACTTTCCGAATGTTTCTGGTGATGTGCCCTGCTTGTGTATTTTCCCTTCAAATATCGGACAGGTTTTTCTTACTTACCAACAAACTGTATTACATTCAACCTCTACTCCCGTAATAGACATAATGATATACATTCATACAACACACACGAACACTCACACACGAACACATACATACACACACACACACGAACATAGATACATACGCTCGTACATACGTACATAAATTCTTACGTTCCTACATAAATATAAATGTACATGAACACATACACAAACAATTATACATACACACACACATACATACACGTACGGACATACATAAACACATACGTTCGTAAGTACGTACATACATAAATGCATACGTTCTTATATACATCACATGGACAAATACAGATACGCGCGCGCGCACGCACACATATAGACTCAGGTACTATCATGGAGTCTAACGCACAAAAATGCATGCTAGATTTGCTAGAAACAGCAGCAAAATCACTTTCAAATCACACGCTTTCGTCGTAAGCAAAGAACTCCTTCATGACACTAAATTGTCCTGATGGCCACGGATGGAATGCAATACTTTGAGTTGCAAGTCTGACCGATCAGTGTTGACCTGTGTGGGAAACAACCTACACCAAGATATATATATATATATATATATATATATATACATACATACATACATACATACACACACACACATACACATATATATATATATATATATATATATATATATATATACTCGCAAACACACACACGTATACATACACCGACACAATATAATTATGCACAGTTTGAACATTAAAAATTTTGCCATCATCATCATCATCGTCGAGGTGTCGTCGTGACCGCCACCTCCGCCAGAAGCTGAAGAAGGGGTTCCTAGGCCTGGTAGAAACAGCAGCCAAATTTTTGCTGAAATCAATCCCGACCGTCTTATAAAGAGGACGCCATTCATGGGATAACGTAAACTGAAAAATACACGAAGATGTGTTAAAACGGGGGTAGCTGATGAAGAAGAATGTTCTCTATGTGGCTTGTGTGTTTTCTTGTCTACGTTTTGTTTGCAATGTCCTGTACCCAGATATGCACCTATACATACAGGTGGATGTCGGTATGCACATACCTGTACGTATATATGCATATACTCATTTACTATTTGTTTATATATATATATATATATATGTATATATATAATACAAAAATATATATGCATGTATACACACATATATGTATATACTTTCATATACATGCGTAAATAGATGCATATCAGGGTACAGGACGTTAGAACAATGAACTACAGACAACGGAACGAACACATAGGAAAACAGAAAGCCACTTGGAATTATTCATCAGCTGCCTCTATTCTAACTCGACGTTTCGAAGATAAGGCAGGACGTACTCTAGAATAGTCTCTTCCTGAGTAGTGGATCAACCAACTAAACAGAGGATTCCAAGGTGGCAAACGTAAACCAAGACAGGAAAAATTGGACAATATATATATATATAAAGGGGCGATGGTCATGGTTGCAACACTTTTGATCATAGATTTAGCTGCTCGTTCATAGCCGCCGACACGAGGGCCAACTATCGTCATCGTCGTCGTCATGGTTATTGTCGCCATCGTCACAGCCATCATTGTCGTCATGATCATCATCATCATCGTAGTCGTTGTTATCATCATTGGCATCGTCATCATCTTCTTCACCGGTACCGATAGAACAGGGAAGAGGGTCAGTGTGTTAGAGAAAGAGAGAATGGTTCCCATGATCTTGGATGTTTGGCACAAAAAGAAAAAAAAAAACTGATGCAAAATAACATTAAAAAAATATTTTCTTGAAAAAAAAAAAAAAACCTTCCAACCAAATCTTTCTTTGTCATTGAATTAATTCCATGTATTCTTTCACC
>NC_068997.1:20077747-20080521 GCF_001194135.2 Octopus bimaculoides
CCATATTCATTGCCTCTTTTACAATGAAAACTTGGACAGTGATTTCGAAGTTTCGGCTTACTAAACGTCATTGGACGCGTGTGTGAAAGCTCACACATATATACACACACATACACACACGTTGAGCAAGACACTTTATTTCACGTTGCTCCAGTTCACTCAGGTGTAGAAATGAGTTGCGACGCCACTGGTGCAAAGCTGTATCGGCCTTTGCCTTTCCCTTGGATAACATCGGTGGCGTGGAGAGCGGAGGCTGGCATGCATGGGCGACTGACTGCTGGTCTTCCATCAACAACCTTGCTTGGACTTGTGCATCGGAGAAGAGCTTTCTAGGCGCAATCTTATGGTCATTCATAACCGAAGGGGATCCTTCTTCCTATACGTATATGTATCTTTCCAATGTCCAAACATTAGTGCTCTCTCTCTCTCTCTCTCTATTCATATATGTGTATGTTATTTTGGTCGAGTCAACCTCCTGCTACTCTTAGATTCACCTGTGGTTACACAAAATTTTCGGGATCTCCAATCAAGTTGTAAATTACACACACACCAGTAGCTTCATTCTATACAGATATGCAGAAGGAAAAATTACTTTTGTTTTGTTAACGATATACCATTATTTGGTTGTCGCCGCATTACTGGGACCATTTCATTCTGTCTTATGTTTAGGTCGATGTACTTTGCAGCACCTGTTCTATACTCCAGCGTCGTAGCTAGAGAGTTTGCTGCCCGGGGCAGCCCTTGACTACCCACCACCGCCATCCAGCCCTTAACTCTATGGTTGCTTATAAGCAGACCTAAAATTGCCGTCCCAATAGAAGCGTCGTCTAGGTCGACTCCACCCCACGTCTTTCATCAAACAACAGCTATACTTCACACATATGTCTCCGTCCCCAATCTACCATTTTTGTAATACGTATTTATAATGTCCAACAATTTTGAGGATGTAGCTTTTTTTTTATGGCTTTGGTGACCCCTCAAGTTTCTGATCTGTATCAGTCAGGAAATTCTGGAAAGGAAATAGAGCTGAATCGGTCACACACTAAAGAGACCGTCAAGCAGCATTGCTAGACGAGAGTTAGACTGGCAACTGGAAGGGAAAGGAAACTTGGACGACTTAAGAAGACCTGGAAAGGATGTGTGGTGGATGAAGCGAGACCAAACGGCCTGTTTCGTCTGAAATCAATGAGCTAACACAATATCGCTTCCACTGATATGAAATGATTGAGGTCCTATGCTCCTTATAAAGTAATGTGGACTAACTAATGTCCACCAATTGTTTGCCCTTGTCAACATAAGAGATAAACCACCCTCGTTTCTCACACTCGATTTTATATCAACCCCCACCATCATTGTCTTTCGTAAAATGTACATATAATGTTCCTTCACATGTTTCTCCAACCCGTGTGACAGAACATAAATAAATGAAGCCAATCTTGAGAGAAGGCTTTTTACAGTCTAAATTCAAATCCCTGCGATGGCAACTTTGCCTTTCATCCTCTCGAGGTCGATAAAATAAAGTACAAACCGAGAACTGAAGTCAATATAATTGGTTGTTCCTAAGGCGGCGAGCTGGTAGAATCGTTACCGCACCGGCTAAATAGCTGCAATTATGCGTCTTTGCGTTCTGAGTCCAAATTCTACCAGGGTCGACTTTGCCATTCAACCTTCTGAAATCGATAAAATAAGTTGCCAGTTGATTACTGGAGTCGATATAATCGACTTACCTCTTCTAACGAAATCGCTGGACTTGTACCAAAACTTTGAAAACAATATAATCGGGTGTCACTTGCCCCCACCTCCCAAATTTTAGGCCCTGTACCTATATTAGAATTTCTTAACGGGTGTAGCGTTATTTAGTTGAATCGTTACAGTGCCAAATAATAATAAAAAAAAAAGAAAACAACAAAAAACGGTTTCTTGTGTATGTCCCGACTCTTTACATTCTGAGTTCGGATCTCGCCAAGGTCAACTAACTTTATCTTTCATCCGCCCCCACCCGGGGTGGATAAAACAGAATGCCTGCGAAAACGTGACAGGGATGGGGGTCGGTGTAATCAACTTATCCCCTCCCCTCTCTTCACAAACCTGCTGGATTTGTGTCTAAAATTAAAACCAATTATTACGACCGACTGTCACCTTGCCGAAGACAGACAGAGTCAATGGATACATTTGTGTTAGAGTCCTGCTGAAGGAGATCTACTCATTCTTCATCCTCACCTCTGCATTCTTGTTCAGTGGTTCTCAACTAGGGGCCATATGATCCGTGGGGATTCATATAAGATCCTTGGGGGTTCATATGTGCAAAGAATTGGTTATACTTCTACAGTATACAAAATATTTAAAACTATTTTTACTCATTACTCTTTTAATTTTGTTTGACTGTGGCCATGCTGAAACACCATTGACTCCAGGACTTATTCTTCGTAAGCCTAGTACTTGTTCTATCGATTTATTTGCCGAAGTGTTAAGTTACTGGGACGTAAATACCAACATCGGTTGTCAAGCGATGATGGGGCGACAAACAGACACATAAATACACACATATACGACGGGCTTCTTTCATGTTTCGTCCACTAAATCCACTCACAAGGCTTTGGTCAGCCCGAGGCTATAGTAGAAGACACTTGCCCAAGGTGCCACGCAGTGGGACTGAACCCGGAACCATGTGGTTGGGAAGCAAGCTTCTTACCACACAGTCACATACAATTTTTTGTTTTTGATAATAATAATAATAATAATAATAATACATAACAAAAATACCAGGACTTACA
>NC_068997.1:20081456-20084869 GCF_001194135.2 Octopus bimaculoides
GTGGGGGGGTGGGGACAAACATATACACACACATACATACATATATATTATATATATACATATATACGACAGGCTTCTTTCAGTTTCCATCTACCAAATCCACTCACAAGGCTTTGGTCGGCCCGAGGCTATAGTAGAAGACACTTGCCCAAGGTGCCACGCAGTGGGACTGAACCCAGAACCATATGGTTGGTAAAAAAGCGTGGAGTTTGCTGGTTTCATTCCGAGATCGCTTTTCGTCGTTTTCCTTCATTCACTGCGAATAAATTACATGTGTCAGAGCTGGAGCACAAACAAATAGGGGTTGAGTGAGAGTAAAGGAAGGCGCTTTTAGAATGGAGGACCGCAGCTGGGTGAGGGCTTGTGCTTCTGAGGGTCAAGGTATACCTGGATCTGAGGGGTTCCTTCATTGATCCTATCTAGAGGCTCCCTTGTACCAGAACTACTTCAATAATGCGTTCGTATACTTTGTATATTATGTAGGATACTTTTATATCATTTCGCCGTCTTTTCCTTCTTGTTCATTTTTTTTATGTAAGCCCCGCCCCCCCGTCACACACATACAGATTGTAAACTGTTCTTGTAATGTCCCCCCTCATTTACGTCCCTGTGACAAATAAAGGACATCACAATCATCATCATCGTTATATATATATATATATATATATACATGGATATATATTAAAATGTGTATGCCTCTAGCGAGTGAAGTCTTTGTTCTAAACCACCTTCTCGTTTATTTCGTGAAATATAAACGGGAAACCCTGTACCGCTATTAATTGATAATTTATTTTTAGGAATACTCTCGATACAAGAAAGAAAGAAAGAAACGAAAAAGAAAGAAAGAAAAATGTGACGACAAACAATAAGGAAAAGACAAACTTGGAACCGTTTTTAATGGCTGTTGTGTTTGTGTTTGTGTTCGTGATGGTGGCGGTGGAGGCGGCAGTGGTAGTGAAGCTGGTGGCGGTGGCGTTGGAGGCGGCAGTGGAGTGGCTATGACGATGGTAGCGGTGGCAGTGATGGTGAGGGTTGTGGAGGTGGCAGTGGTGATTTTGTTGTTGAATTAGCCTTTAGTTCATCCCCTAATCGAGTAGACTTCTGTAATTGAACGGAAGACCATTTTAGGACTACGTTATCTAATATGTAATACCTGCCTTTACACACACACACACACACGTGGTATAAAAACGGTAGGTTATGATTGGAAAGAAATTTTTGCTATTATTTCTAGTTGTAAAACGCTCCCGTGTTTGTAAATGATGGTAGAAGAAGAGACATTCTTTAATGGAATTGGATTTTTTATTTTTTATTTGTTACATTTCTTTGTTGAAATTTGATTGTTCTTGACATTTTCTTTATTGACACCAGTGATGATGATGACAATGATGATGATGACGATGGTGATGATTCTAATGACGATGATGATTCTAGTGATGATGATGATGATGATGGTGATGATGGTTGTGATGGTGAGGATGACGATGATGGTCGTGTTGGTGGCGGTGTAGTTTGATGATGGTGATGGTGATGATGTTGATGGTAATCGTGGAGGTCAGGTGGTGGCAATGGTTGTGACTACGACGATGACGATAATGATACTTGATGCTGTTGTCTACAGTAACGTGAACTGAGTTTGTAGTTCAATACATACACATCGAGCGATGAAATTATGAATTTAATCACTTTAGTTAACGTAGGAGTGACAACGACAAGGACGACAATGATGATGATGTTTGTGGTGGTGGTGGTGGTGGTGGTTCTAGTAGTAGTAGCAGTAATAATTGTAGTGGTAGTGGTGATAGTGGTGTTGGTGGTGGTTATAGCAGTGAGGATGTTCGCTGTATTCGTTACAGTGAAGTTAGTGTTCATGGAAGTGGCGAATTTTTTTTCTTTTTAATGGAAATATATTTTTTAATATTCCATTAAAATATTTAGATAGAATGGGTGTATTTACGTATGTATGTATGTAGGTATGTAGGTAGGTAGGTACGTAGAACGATAGAAAGATGTAAGTAGGTAGGTAGATAGATGTGCAGAACGATAGATAGATAGAACGATAGATAGATAAAGAGAGATAAAAACGATAGATGGATAGAACGAACGAACGAACGAAGAATAGATTGTCAAAGAAATTCACAGAAAAAAAATGAGCGTGCGTACGTGTGTGTGTGTGTGTGTGTGCGTGTGAGAGAGAAAGAGAGAGAGAGAGAGAGAGAGAAAGAGAGTGTGTGTGTGAGAGAGAAAGATAGAGAGAGAGAGAGAAAGAGAGTGTGTGTGTGAGAGAGAAGGATGGAGATAGATTGAAGATTTGTGAGTAGGCTGACCCAACTCGGAATGGCCGACCATGACGAGAAGGGTGGGTAAGAGATTGAATCGCTGAAAATGCCAGCCTATTTTTCAAATATCTGAAGACAAAATACTTCGTTCCCCACCCCTCTCTCTCTGTCTTTCTTTTCTCTCTATTGTTGATGTGATAGGACGTTTTACAGGTAATTATATATTTTCCTTTTTTTTCCGCCCTTTTAAAGCCTAGCCAAGCTCATAGACACAGTTTCCCGGTTTCTGTGACGTATGTATACCCCCACCCCCACCAGCTGGACGGGACGCCAGTCCATCGCAGCGTTACTCAAGAAACAAGAAGGAGTGAGAGAAAGTTGGGGAAAAAGAGAACAACAGGGGTCACCTCGTGAAGCTTTAGCTGTTTTCGCTCAATAAACACATGCAACGCCCGGTCTGGGAATCGAAACCGCGATCCTCCGACCGCGAGTCGGCTGCCATTACGCCTCCGTAAATATATTTTACTGTTACTTAAGTTGAAACTCCTAAGTAGTAGGGGGCTGTTGTTGTTTAACTCGATATCTGCTCAGATCAAGTAAAACTATGATAAAACAGAATAAAAATCACACCCTTCCCCCGTATCAATCAAATCTTTTTGTTTCTGAGAGAATGCATTTTCGATTCGTTATTCGACGTGAACATTTTGTTTTTAATGATATTGTATGATGTGGATTTGAGGGTGATTTAGCTGCTATTTTTAGCAAGCCGAGAGACCATGATGATGGTGCCCCGTTAGCCAGTATTGGCTCCGTCGTAACCAGAACTAACACCGCGGAATTTGAATGTCGAAATAATGAAAACAGGGACCCTCAGTGAGCCCTATTTACAAAATATTTGTTTATATCGACATGGCTGTGTGGTAAGAAGTTTTGCTTCCCAATCACACGGATCCAGGTTCAGTCCCACTGTGTGACGCCTTGGGCAAGTGTCTTCTGCTATAGCTTCGGGTCGACCAAAGCCTTGTGAATAGATTTGGTGGATGGAAACCGAAAAAAAAAACCGCGTCATATATATATGTGTGTGTGTGTATATATGTATATACAAACTTACTCGGAAATGGATGCGTGGCGTTC
>NC_068997.1:20085086-20086929 GCF_001194135.2 Octopus bimaculoides
TATATATATATATATGTATGTATGTATGTATGTATGTATGTATGTATGTATGTATGTATGTATGTATGTATGTATGTATGTATATAATGTGTGTGTGTGTGCGCGCCTTTGTTTCTGTGTTTGTCTCCACTACCGCTCGACAACTAGTGTTGGTGTGTTTATGTCCCTGTTAATCTGCGGTTCGACAAAAACGACCGATAAAATAAATACCAGGCTTCAAAGCAAAATAAGTACTGGGGTAGATTCATTCGACTAAAATCTCTTGAAGACGGTGGTGCTACAGCATGGCCGCAGTCATGAAACAAGTAAAAAATAAAAGATCTATAGATGCTATACTTGGGTCCATCATCAGCATTGGATCCTGGAGTCACTGGGTGTTTCGGGTCTTACGAAATACATCTTTATCCAGACGACCTGACCAAGACTGATGAAACCTAGGTCCATGTCCAAGCTGCATTCTACTGATCCACAACGATCCCCTCTTTTCAGCTAGACGCTTTCTCAGCAACCTTTAAATTGTTCCTGATGGCTCATCTGCTCATTTCTTGTAATGCCTAGGATTCCATAGGCCTTACTCAGGCAATGACCCCTGATACACCGACTAACCAATAAAATCTGGCACTCCGTCGGTTACGACGATGAGTGTTCCAGTTGATTCGACCATCCTAAAAGCCTGCTCGTGGAATTAACGTATAAGTGGCTGAACACTCCACAGACAGGCGTACCCTTTTCGCAGTTCTCAGGGAGATTCAGCGTGACAAAGGTGTGACAAGGCTGGGACCTTTGAATTACAGGTACTACTCATTTTTGTCAGCTGAGTGGACTGGAGCAGCGTGAAATAAAGTGTCTTGCTCAAGGACACAACACGTCACATGGTATGGAAACTCACGACATTACAATCAAGAGCTGAATTCCACTAACCATAAAACTACGCGCCTTCACTCGATTGCCAGTATCCTTCGGTAAACACCCGGTTCTCCACCCATTCTTGAAGAAGTCCTCCACCAGCTCTTTCCATCCTCTCTTCCCAGGACACAGTCAACTCCAATAGGATTACATGCCTTGTCTTAGAAACGAAGAAACCAAGAGGACATTTCGTTCCAACACGGTTTGGGTGATATGTGATGGAAATTTTAGTTGCTTTTCCAGATCAAACTCCATCACCAGGTAGTTTGACAAATTACGTTCGTGTGATTATATCACAGTATATTATATTATTAAAGACATCATAAAAGATAAATATAATAGTCGGTACGAGGGAGATTTGAACCTGCCCCAATGAACTATCTGCAAAATTGACATTGTAAAACTATTGTCTTGCTAGCCAATTTTTTTCCTTGCAAAAATTATTAAATATATACTATTGTAAAAAAGTATTGAGTAATTTTCATTTGGCTTACAAAAATATTAATGATATATTATAACATAATTTATGTACGATTATGTGTGTTTAAGAAGAGAAGGTTGTGTGTGCTGGTATCATACATGCGCGTTTGATTTTTCACACACACACACACACACACACACACCTTGAGTTTATGACTTTTCTGGGGGCCATTACAAATGTAAGTGAAGTTAAATATAGAGAAGGGACTCGTACTAGGATTCGAAACAAGGACAACATTTTCTCAACGACACCTAGTCTTGTCTAATTTATAAGTCTCCATGTTTTCTAATATTTACGTCGCTTTTGGCGAAAATTTATTCTTTATTTCTAATTTTAGTTTTATATATGAAGGCACACCTAGACAAGTGTGCCCCCACCCACCGAATTTGTTTCCTCATAACTTTCAGAAAAATGGATTTTTGAACGGAAATTTCTACTAATGTCATTCAGATGATG
>NC_068997.1:20092726-20093605 GCF_001194135.2 Octopus bimaculoides
GTGTGTTTGTAGTGGATGGAGGTGGTGAGAGTGGAATGATGAATGCTGACCGAAATGTCAAGAAAGGAGACAGAGGTGTCAGAGATAGTGCAGGAGAAGTGGAGGGCAGGATGGAAAGATTTGACAAAAGAGAGGAAAGAGTTTAGATGTCCGCGGGAGAGTGAGATCGCACCGATACAGTCGTCAATATAACGGCCGTATAGTTCGGGAGTGGGACCAGTGAAACGGCCGTATAGTTCGGGAGTGGGACCAGTGAAACTTGAGAATATTTGGGCCTCAACGTAGCCAACGAACAGGTTCGCATAGTTGGGGCCCATTCTCGTTCCCATGGCCACTCCCGAGATGCTGGTAGAAATCACCAGCAAACGAGAAGCAGTTGAGTGAGAGGATAAGTTCGGCCAGACGAACGAGTGTGGATGTGTCAGGTTGGGGGTTGAGTCGAAGGTCAAGGAATTGTTGGAGTGCATGCAGCCCCTCGTGGTGAGGGATCACTATGTAAACGCTCTGGATGAGACAGGTGGTGTAGACAACAAACAAATGTATTAGATTAACGCTCGGGAATTGAAAAAGTCTTTAACGTTTCGAGCCTACGCTCTTCCACAGAAAGGAGCACAGACAGAAACAAGGAGAAAAAATAAAGAATGTGTAGTGGCTAGCGATCTATCATGGCGAATGCCGGATAGAAGGGTCACACAGGAGAGCTAGGAAGAGGGGGAGATAATAGAGTAGTAGTGATCCCAAAACGAAGGATATATATGTGTGTGTGTGTGTGTGTGTGTGTGTGTGTGTGTGTGTGTATATATGTATGTATATCAAGAAGATTACAGATACAACTATATTGTCTTCAGTTTTGAAGATTAATCCTGTAGTCGAATATAC
>NC_068997.1:20093695-20099918 GCF_001194135.2 Octopus bimaculoides
CTACGACAGCCTTTCCGAACGACTGAATCTATAAGGTTGATTCAATATTCGGAATACTTCAGGGATCCAATACATTGGAAATTAAGCAAATTACAATGATTAAATTGAAATAGCAGCGGTAAATGGACAGACTTACTTCATTTATGTCGGTTGTTAATTAATAGGCATGGCGTTCCATTTCTCTCTTTCTATGCATTAAATTCGCCATGCAAATAAAATGTGCTTAATCATTATTTTTTTTTTTCGTATAAGATTGGTTGAACGGATCAGATAAGTAATAAATATATTACAGACACAAAAATGCTAGCTGCACCCATCAAAACTAATCAGGATTTTTAAACAACTGTCAAATTTTTTTTTATTGCGTGTACAGTTTTTTAAAAATTATTTTAGCCTTATGCTTGCATTCAGCAAAATTAGAACATAAATAACAAATTCAAAATCTATATGGTCACATTTTCAACAAGAGACTACACAAATCAAATTCACATTGTATTATATTAGAGTATCAAGAGAGAATATATTCACACAAATATATACGCACATACATGTATGTGTGTGTGTATAGGTATTCTTTTCTTTTACTTGTTTCAATGGCTGTGTGGTAAGTAACTTGCTTACCAACCACATGGCTCCGGGTTCAGTCCCACTGCGTGGCACCTTGAGCAAATGTCTTCTACTATAGCCTCGGGCCGACCAAAGCCTTGTGAGTGGATTTGGTAGACGGAAACTGAAAGAAGCCCGTCGTATATATGTATATGTTTGTGTATCTGAGTTTGTCCCCCCCCCCATCACGTTCCTCCGTGGACGATAAAACCAGTACTAGTCGTATATTTGAGTCATACGAAGGCGACAAACTGGTATACATTGTACGAAAGGATTAGCGGCATTTCATCCAGCTCTTTACACTCTGAGTTCAAATTCAGCCGACGTCAATTTTGCCTTTCATACTTTCGGGATCTATAAAAGAAGTACCGGTTGTGAACTGGCGTCGATGTAATCGACTTAAACCACTTTTCTTAAGATTGCTGGCCTTGTGCCAAGATTAGAAAGAATATTCGAGTCCAAAGAAAAACAACAACAATAGTGCTACTTAGCTATTTACACTTTAGCGTACAGTCTAACCCTAAACCGTAACCTAATTTTAATCGCAACCCTAAACCCTAATCCTAACCCAGATCAGGTCATTTCACGGCGTAAACTACGGATACTGCTATAGACCATACGCTAAAGTAACAAGAAACAGATTATATGCCCCTCACCCTAATGCTTCTGTCAGAAGTAAATATTTTGTTGAGGCTAATTAAAAGACCAGTCGACTGCTGGATTCGATATAATCTATTATAATTCCATTTACATCTAGGACGCCCCATAAGAATCGATCTTAAAGTACTCCGTTGTTCCAATGTATAAAAGCAACAATGAAGGCAGAGATAAAAGTGTTCTTTTTATAATATTTCGTCCATCTACAAATCTAAGTTCAAATCTGGTTTACTTCAAAGTTGATTTTGTTCTTTCATTTCTCTTGAACGTTGAAATAATTAACAGCAATGCGTATAAAATGATTAACGGCATAGCGTATAAAATAATTGACATTAATGCGTACGAAATAATTGGCAGTAATGCATGTAAAATAATTGAGAGTAAAAGCGTTTAGGCTGATGCAAACGAGTATACAATTAATTTACAACATTCTGAGTATATTTGTGTGTGTGGGTGTGTTTGCATGTGTGGGTGTGTTGGCATATGTGTGCACATATACATTATTATATATTCATAAATGGGTTCCTGTCTTCCATTCCCCTCTACATAAAGACAGGCAGACAGACGACATGACAGAAAGATAGATAGAGAAATGGTAGATAGACAGATCGATAGTTAGATAGATAGATAGATAGATAAACAGAAAGAAAGATGAATAGATAGTTATCCAGACAAACAGAAAGACATATCTAGACAAACTGATAGACCGACAGGCAGACAGACAAATAGATTGACAGTGATAGATCTCAAAATTATTTATTCAGGGTAACATTGTTCAGATCAGTTATGATATAATGCTCAAAGTATTTACACAAAGGGTAAACATATTTTATCAAAAGAGTGAATCCAACAAAAGGCGTTTCATTTCGTTTGAGATCATGTTTCGAACGAAACAAAACGCATTTGTTTAGGCGCACTACTTTAATAAAAATACACACAACTATACACATTTATGCATACATTCATACATACTTACTTACACATCCATCCATAGACAGATAGATAGATAGATAGATAGATATCCATATATAGACATACTTGCATACATTTATGGGCGTTTACACGAAGAAAATTAGAGGCGCCAAACTCAACCGATTTCTACAATATCCGTGACAAATCACATGGGTCGCGGATATTTTCAGTTTGTCGTCTGATGTTTGCTTAGTTTAAACTGAGCGCAAAACTTAAGGAAATTACGATGTATTATCACTAACAGACTATATCATGCATCATTCATATATAAGTACATACATATAAATACATACATACGCATGTGTGTGTGTGTAGCTATGTATATAATATAATGTATTTGATATTATGTATGTATATATATATTTCATTGTGCAAATCTATCAAGCTTTTCTAACAGATTTCCATTTCTGACGGATTATGAAGAGAGTATTCGTGAATGAGAGATAGTAGCTGCTTTACTCGGTCATTATTTACATTATATAACAACAATCAAACTAATGAGGTAGTCTTCATGCGGTCGTTCGACCCACTAGAAATAGCTGTCGAATTCTTGCAAATTGTATTCCGTTTTCTTAAAAACGAGGGAGACGGTAGGATAAGCTGGAGAAAGTAGTCTTAGGTTTGTATAGTCAAAATGATCACAGCTGGAATGACTTTCATCATTGATTTTTTCGAGTAAGGCAGCCTTGGAGTTTAAACAACAACAACAACAACCACAAACGTATGTTCGTACATGTAGACATATACACATAGCTGACACGATGTCGAATTAATAGAAATACAGATACGTGTGACATTGGCACCATAAATAACGAAACATTTACGTATTAAATATATTGGTTTCAAATTTTGGCACAAAGCCAGCAATTTCGGGGAAGTGGGTAAGTCGATTACCTCGACTCCAGTGTTTAGCTATACTTATTTTATCGACCTCGAAAGGGATGAAAAGCAAAGTCGACCTCGGCAGAATTTGAACTCAGAACGTTAGGATGACGAAATGCCGTTAAGCATTTTGCTCGGGATTCTAACAATTCTTTTCTACTGTAGGCACAAAACCTGAAATTTGGGGGAGGGGCAAGTCGGTTACATCGACTCCAGAACTCAACTGATACTTAATTTCCCGAAAAGATGAAAGGCAATGTTTCTTGATAAACTTGAAGTAGATGGCATAAGAGAGCCTCCTTCATCCTCTAATTCCCCACATGCGGCACCAACCAAAGACCTTGAAGCTAACTGGGATTTAAGTGCATTTTCTTTCATATTCGCTATTGCTTCTTGCATTTTTGGTTAGCTAGGATTCGATGGATGTATATGCTCATTTCAATTTTACAAATAGAAATCACTTCACCATTCAGTTTTGTATGAACTCTTGTTTTACAGTTTGTATCAACACACTTCCAATAGACCTTGCCTCCATATTTTCTTTCTTGCCTATAAATAAAGTTAGAGTTGTCTACGAGCTTATCACAACCTCTGCTGCTTTTAATTGTATACGGCATCATAAGGGTTTAAGTTTCAACTTTTAAAGAAAAATAATGTAAATAATGTAAACGGTCGAGGTAACCTCTTCAAAATAAGCTTTTTGCTTTTGAATTTTCAACATAAGCTTGTTATTTTTAAATACATGTTAAACGACTTTTCTGTTTTTAAATTAGCATTTCAGCAATTACCGAATATGACTACTGTAAATTTTATTCCTTTACCTTATTTAATTAACGACGCGATTTCAAGTTTCTAAGCTTTACGGCAAAATGTCCTTGCAGCGAAATATCCGTACGGCGAATTTTTATGGCGAATAGCCCTACGGCCAATTGTCCTGTAGCGAATTTGTTTATGACAAATTGTCCGCTCACCATGCTGGGGAACTGTTTTGAAGAATTTTAGTCGATATCAGGACTTGCTTTTTAAGCCTGGTACTTATTCTATCAGTCTCTTCTACCAAGCCCTAAGTTAAGCGGACGTAAACATTACAACACCGGTGGTCAAGCAAAAAATGCGTCTATACCAATATTCTTGTTTTTTTTTTGTTTTTTTTTTTACAATAGAACATGCTTAGAATAATTCATTGTTTGGGTTAGTTCATTTTTTCTATTTTGTATAATTTTTGACTTCCATTGTAGTAGCTGTAGAAGATTTTCAATCCAAAACATCGATGGTTCAAATTCATACAAGACCACTTTTAGTAACCGATTTTTGTTCAAAAAACAGCCAGCAACTTTAATGGCAGATATTTTTCTTATATTCAGGACTTTCACTTTCCTTACACTTTCGTTCTTTCTTTCCTTTTTTTCTCTTCCTTCCTTCCTTCTTCCTTTCTTTCTTTCTTTATTTTATAATGCTACTACAACAGTATCTGCTTTTCTGAACTGGCTCGTTGCATACTACTTCTACTACATATTCATCTCTCCTCTTCAGAGGCTGGCATGTGTTTTTTTGTTGTTCTTTTCCCCTTCTTTCCCTAACAATTCTATAAATACCAGAATTATATCGAATTTCTTCAACTGAATATTTTCTTCATCCACCACCACCACCACCACCACCACCACCGTCGCCGCCGCCGCCGCTGCTGCTGCAGCTGCAGCTGTTGCCACCATTTCCGTGACATGGATGATGGTTACCTCTGCGAATGTTTCCTCCTTGTAAATCATTAAACTCGTTGACTGGAGAGGAAGAAACTTCTCTTTTGAGAATTCCGCCCTTCCATACTCAACCAGCATGTTGGCAGTTTGGATATCACTTGTCTTAAAATTGAGTTCAAATACTAACTAGCTCAACTCAGAATACTGGGTCCCAGAATACTGATCTTTAATCAAAGATAGAGAGAGGAGGGGAGAAAAAGAGAATGGAGAGAGAGAAAGAAGGAGAGAGAAAGAGAAAGGAGAGAGAGAAAGAGAAAGAAGAGAGAGAAAGAGAGATCTAAACGACTTAAAGCGCTTCTGCACTCCATGTCTTTAATCCATGGAACACTGAGGTGAATAACACGCAATCCCACACACACACATACACACAAGCACACAAACACTTATATGCAAGCACGTACATACACGCATGCCTACATCCATACATGACATAACGTACGTAGTTTATAAGGTTAGCCAAATTGATTGCAATTTTCCAATTCTTCTCTTTACACAATAAAGCTGAGATTCAGCTAAATCGTTATAGCAAAATAAAGCTTTGAAAATGGGGTTTATTATGACATCAAAGCATACTTTCTCTCAAAGCTTCCCTTCTTCTTGTCACATCCATTCTACATGATGTTCAAAATGAAGAGAATTGAAGAGTTCATCTTCAATAAATTCATTTCTTCAATACATTTTATTTTATATTATATTTTTTTCTACGCTCCACTGTTTATCTATGACTTTTTTCTTGATATTCTTTCTTCCCTTTTTTTGTTTGTTTGTATAACCAATATTATGAAATAGTACGGCAACATTTCATAGTGGAATCCCTTTAGAAATTGACAGTAATGTGATTCTTTCATGTCCAAATGAATTTGAATTTTCACTCGGTAGCATTTCTAATGATTCCCCTGACAAAAGGAACGCTATCGTCCCTAAATGAAAGATCGTCTGCTTTTTTGTGGTTCACCGTTTTATGATAAACCTTATTTCAATTTTTTTTAAAACAAAATTTATTTTTCATCTTTTACTTGTTTTAGTCATGGGACTGCAGCCATGCTAAGGTACCACTTTGAAGGGGTTAGACGAACAAATTGACACCAATATTTGTGTGTGTGCGGGGGTGGGGTGTGTGTGTGTGTGTGCGTACATGTGCGTGCGTGTGTGTTTGTTTTCTGTTTTGTTTTAAGTTTTGTTTTCTTTTGCCGAACCGCTTGTTACATCGGTTGTCACACGGTAGAGGGAAACAAACACAACGCAGATACAAAGATTCATACGCGCGCGCACACACATAAACATACATGTATATATATATATATATACATACATATATATATATATATATATATATATATATATATATA
>NC_068997.1:20100520-20101831 GCF_001194135.2 Octopus bimaculoides
CACACACACACACACACACACACACACACACACACACACACACACACACACTCACGACAAGCTTCTTTCAGTTTCCATCTATCAAATCCACTCGCATGGCGTGTGTCGGTCCGGCGATATAGTAGAAGAAACTTGCCTAAGGTGTCGCGCTGTTGGACTGAACCCAAGACCACGTGGTTGGGACGCAATCTTCTTACCTACACAGCTACATCTGTACCCGTCAGCGCCGACTATTTTATCTATTTTTTAAACGTTTCCTTTTCAAACATCCGTGACTATCTAATTGTCTTCCGAAAAGTTTAAAATAGCAACTCGAAGTGTAGCTCAAAATAAGGAGAATATTTAGCCATATTGCTTTCATTTTCAATTTTCACAAAGCACCCGGCTAACTCACGCACACATACCCCCCCGCCACATATATACTTCCCCAACACACGCGCAAAGAAACACATGCATACAATAACATACATCCAACTATCTGTCCGTCCATCCGTCCGTCCATAGATAAGTACTTACATATGTACACACGTATATATACACATAGATACATTACATACGTACATGCATGCATACATACGTACGATGTATGTATGCATGTATTTTCTACGCATACATACATCCACCCATACATGCATACATACATATACGCACATACATACACACATACGTACATACACATATACATACATGCATACATACACACGCACACGCATACATACATGCACACATACGCACATGCACACACATACATACATACATACACACATACATACATACATACATACATACATACACACATACATAATACATACATACATACATACATACATTCTCTCTCAAATTAGGCACAAATGTTTATATATTTTGTTTATTGGGACAATTACTCAGACACTGTTCTCGGCTGTCTCATAGGATTTCGTTCAACCTGCAGAGATGGAATATTTCCACTAATAGCTAAAATAGCAAGATATCTCATCTTCATCTAATATAGAGACGAGAGTTAACCCCAGAGAATATAAATAAATTATGAACAGCTAAGATAGTTTTATTTTTATTTATTTATTTATTTATTTGGGAAATATACCACAATACACATTATTTGTGCAGTATGTATATTTTAAAATGTATTCCTACACATGTGTGTGTTTGTGTGTACATATGTATATACATTAGCACACACACGTATGCATGTATGTATGTATGTATATATGCATCGGGCAGATCAAAGCCTTGTGAGTGGATTTGGTAGACGGAAACTGGGAGAACCCCGTCATATATATATATATATATATATATATATATATATATATA
>NC_068997.1:20102245-20104646 GCF_001194135.2 Octopus bimaculoides
ATATAGAAACACTCTCACACAACCACCCATTCTTGTGTGTGTGTGTGTGTGTGTGTGTGTGTGTGTGTGTGTGTGTGTGTGTGTGTGTGTGTGTGCGTATTCGAATAGACTACAGGACTCGAACTTGCCTGTCAGTTGTGCGATTGATTTCACCAAGTGAAGCCTAAACGTTCTTTGTTATCTGTTTTAAGACATACTTGTTAACGTCTTATATGTTTGCAGTGGCGTACAATAACTTAATTGCCAAACTAAAAAAAAACAAAAAAAACCAATTTAGCTTGTAATATCTTCGTGAAAATTATCCAAAATGAACGAAAGATTGTCTCAGTCTTATGTAGACTTTTCTATTAGGCAATATCATAGCTTTCACCTGATTAGGCATGGACTTGATTAAATTATCAACAGGCTGATCCATGCTTGTACAATCTTCGGCCAATGCATTTTCTGGCTCTGTAATTGTTGTAATTTTGTTCGACTTTCCTCGTAATCTTCCATCAAGATTATCTTGTATGTGTTCTGGATTAAGATCAGAGCTTTGAGCAACTCTTTTCAGGGATCGATTCCGTGAGTTCTTTGTTTCTGATGTACTGATTTCAAATTTTGTCTCAAAGGCAGCAATTTTGGGGGCAGGAGATAAGTCCCAATGTTCAACTGGCACTTATTTTATCGACCCCGAATCGACGAAAGGCAAAGTCGACCTCAGCGGAATTTGAACTCAGAACCTACAGAAGGACGAAATGCCGCTAAACATTTTGCCCGGCGCCCTTACGATTCTGCCAGCTCACCGCCTTAAGCGCTTGATATATTGTTGTATGGAAACTTTTATATTGAAATAAATGATAGACACTTTTCGCGTATGTGGCTGTATTTTGGCCTTATAAATGATTTTCAATTCTAGTTTGCCGATCGCCGAAACTAACCCATCACTTTCCGTACCATAACTCCAACCATTCCATGTACAATTGTTCCCTGTGAACAACGTGGTGTCCATGTTTATTTTGTGTGTGTGTCACGCGTATACCTACTTTGAACTGGAAATTTTAGCAGTTTGCTTTCGTTGGATCAAATTACTGATTACCAAAACTGTTTTCCCTTGCTGCAGAACTCTTTAGTCCAACTAAATCTTTCGGTTTTATTAACTTTTAAAAATCATCCATTTCTTCCTTCTAACTCTTCGTTCATATCCAATGCGTTTCATTAGTGTTCTTAAGCAATATGGTGACGTATCCATGATTTGCGGTCTTATTGTTAATAGTTGATGGTTAAAAACATCCCCTTTTGCTGCTCACTTCTCCCTCTTCGAAAACGTTATGCAGCCTCCCAGATCTCATTCATTACTCGGCAATGCTTTTTTCAATCCACATCTTGACTGTGTTATTCACTGTTTGGTGACTGATACCGATAAATCGAACTATTTGCTGATTGAACAATGTGTGTCGGATACGGTCGATGACTTGCCTGCGTGCAAATTCATCGATTTTTTTTACCCCAAAGATTTTCCGCAATGAATTTGATCAAATTAACGTTACAAGTAATCCCAACACACAATTAAATTAATGAATTCGTTAATGTACCTAGCAAAGAAGAGAAAACATAGCTTATGAGGAAAAAATCCGGAAAAAATCAGTGATTAAAGTAAGCTCTTTTTGTAGACCACTGCATATATCCATGCATGTACTAAGCCTAGTACTTATTCATGCATTTATGTTCTCTTTCTCTTTTAAATTTAGAGTAAATTTTGACTGGCTGCCTACTTGGAAGGTTGTAAAGGAAAGCATCTTGTTTTAACCATCATCCTTTAAATCTCAAGAAGGGCTTGCGAATTTCTATTGTCCTAGATAACGTGATCATTTGTAGTGTATGGATTATGTATTTGCGTTCTCTTCTCAAGATCCCAAGTTCAGCCATATTTCATTTCAGACTGATGTGCGTGCGTGCATGCGTGCGTGCGTGCGTGCGTGCGTGTGTGTGAACATCCACCTCATTGCCTTTCATCCTTTCGAGGTCGATAAATTAAGTACCAGTTGCGTACTGGGGTCGATCTAATCGACTGGCCCCTTCCCCCCAAATTTCGGGCATTGTACCTAGAGTAGAAAAAGAAACGTTAGCACACCAGGCGAAATGCTTAGCAGCATTTCGTCTGTCTCTACGTTCTGAGTTCAAATCCCGCCAAGGTCAACTTTACCTTTCATCTCTTCCGGTTCGATGAAAATAAAGCACCAATCAAGTGTTGGGGGAGGGGTCAGTGTGATCGACTTCTCCCCTTCCTTCCCCTCAAAATTTCTAGCTTTGCACCCTCCAATAGACCAGCATCCTGTTAAGGCGAACGCTGTGATCTCGGTCAGAAAAACACCACTGAAACATCGGGTAACAGTCCGAATAAGTACTTGGGCTCAAGAAT
>NC_068997.1:20107812-20112564 GCF_001194135.2 Octopus bimaculoides
TATATATATATATATATATATATACACACATATGAGGGATGGTGGTTATATATGTGTGTGTGTGTGCGTGCGCGCGCGTGTGTACATATATATATATTTATGTCATGGTGTGTTGCTGTTATTGTTGGGTTAGCCCCAGATCAGCAGAACTCTGATCAAAAGCGTTCCAGCCTTGACCAAGCAATCTTATCCTTTGTGATATTTTAGGATTATATCGTATTACATTTTTTAAAGATTTTCAGATAACAGGGTACGATTTGAGGTAGATTTTACTTGGTTTTCTTTGCTGGTCGAGCTGCCGCATACAAGTTCTCTCATGTGATGTGTCTGTATGTGTGTGTGTTTGCATGCGAGTGTGTATGCTGTGTGTGTGAGAGAGGGAGAGTGTGTATATCTGCACGTGCGTGCATGTGTGGGTTGTGAGCGTATGAATTTACATATATATATATATATTTTTTGTGTCAGTAACTGTATTATGTGTTAACATTATACCTAAATCCAGGTGGATATTAATTCTTAAGCTGGATGGAGATACACCCGGGTAATGGTGTGAAGCTATGATATAAACACTCTTGTACCAGTCTCTTCTGCTACATACCCCACTGCAAATCAATACACAGTACTTTAATGGTTTTTGCACGTGAGTCCATAAATATACACATCGTTTTCCTCTACTTCATCACATAGCCTTTCTCTCCTTCTTCATTCTCTATCTATCTATCTATCTATCTATCTATCTATCTGTCTGTCTATCTGTCTGTCTGTCAATCTATCCGTTTGTCTGTGTATGTATGTATGTGTGTGTGTGTATCTATCTATCTATCTATCTATCTATCTATCTACCGGCCTACCTTACCGGCCTACCTACCTACCTATGTATGTATGCAACTATCTATTTATCTATCTATCGATCGATCGAGCTATCACACAAAGGAACACACATAAAAAGACACACAGACATACAAATGCACACTCACACACACACACACACACACAGAGTTTCTCTTCTTTCTCTTTCGGTTTCTCTCAAATCTCCAGATTCTCGCCTCTTTTTGCTTTCACCCTTTTTCTTTTTCCTTTCTCTACTACTCTCTCTTTCTCTTTACCCTCTCTCTTTCCTTTTCTTCTTCACTTCCATGCTCTCTTTTTCATGCTTCTTATTTGTCCATCTGTGTGCCTGTCTCTTTTTCTCATCACGATTCCTCTATCTTTCTTACTCTTCCTCTCTCTCTCTCTTTCTCTCTCTCTCCCATACTCTCTCTCTCTCTCTCTCTCTCTCTCTCTCTCTCTCTCTCTCTCTCTCTCACTCTCTCTCTCTCACCTCTTTCAAGCTCATTTTCGATCACATGTCCTTCAACCTCACGATTTTATTTTTTTCACTTTCTTTCCATTCATTTGTGTTTTTCGCTTTCAAAAGTCATTTCTTTCTAGTTTTTCTCCTATTTATTATCTTTCTTTGTCTCTCTTACCTTCACTTCATTCTCTCTCCGTCTCTTTCTCTGACTCTCTTTCTCTTTCACGATATTGCATTTTCTTTCCTCTTACCTTTCCCGCTTTCCGCCAATTTCCCACTCTTTAATACATTCGTCATCCATTTAATACAAATTCATCTCGTTTTATCAACGAAGCCGTATAAATTCAAATCCCCCATATATACATACGTCAGCTCGATCACAGCTGACTTAAGGTTTTTTCTTTTCTTATTTGAAATAGTAGGCTGTGTGGGAGCGATATGTCGGCTACGTTTGGGCAGGGAAAAGAAAGTATTTTCCTCTTCTGTGATTTCAGTTTTCATTAGATCGCTATGAGGTTATATGAGTTTTCGTTAAATCGCTATGACTTGACGGTTCTACTGTGTTATGTTTAGGACAAGTCACTTAAAATTTCCTAAACTAAGTTGAGAGACAGAATTTGCTAAAGCGCGCCAAGAACTTCGTCGTCAATCAAAGAATGCTGATATCTTTGATTAATCAGAAACTAGCACAATGGATCACTGTGACAATAACTGTTTAGATTATAACATTTTTGTTTTAATTCAACCCTTGTTCAATAATGTATTCCTTATTGTGTTAAATGTGACGAGTATGTATGTTGTTCAGTATTGTTTGCTCATACTAATCGTTTTTCAATGAGCGAAAAAAATAAAGAGGGCTTCTATGTGGGTTCGCTAAAAGTAACAACCAAATTTCCCTCAGATTCAGTGGCGCCTTGTATATAGGCACTGCGGAACTGCAGCACCACCTATTTCCACTCAATATTATCGATAACATTCAATATAATGAGTCCTTTTTTTCTTTAATTCTTTCTTTATACTTGCACATTATATAATCCTTAAGCTTAATGTCAGTAGCCATTTCCTAGTTTATGAAAAAATACAAAAATCCTTGTATAGAACTGTGCGCTTCGCAGTTCCAGCGACGCGGTGTTTGGCTGTTGTGCGCATGCTCACATATCCTAGATAGGAAGCTGTACGCTAGGGAGAGAGAGGACTGTCGTTCATGCAGTGCCGACCCTGTGTGCTGGTGAAAGGTAGTGTTTCGTTTTCACTGCGTGTGCTGTGCTCAAAAACGTATTTATATTCTTGAATGTGATAAAGTGTAGAATTAGATTATTATCCTGCTTCCAGCTACAGTGTTGCTGCCAGGATTTGAAAAATAGGGTAGATTTCCCTCCCTTATTTTGTGATTTAGGGGGGATCTTTTTTTAAAAAAAAACAAGGAGTAATTCGCGTAGGTGTTCAGTGAACAAATTAAACACCCTACTCGGCAGTGGCTAAAACGCGAACCGATCAAGTTTATGTATAAATTTTCTTTATGTATAAATTTTCTTTTTATATGCTTGTTTCCTTTTACACAGTATTAAAACAACAGCTAAAAATACAAAAAATCCTTGTATAGAACTGTGCGCTTCACAGTTCCAGCGACGCGGTGTTTGGCTGTTAAAATATCGTCTGGTACTCTCAGGATTCCACTCGTTGTTGTTGTTGCTCAGCCACACATCTGATCGAGCAAACAAACCTACGACTAAAGTCCTTAAAACATCGACTAGTGCTGCCTTTTCTTCTTCAACTTCTTCAATGTATCTGTCTTTTAAGATAGAAAAATTCAAAGAGATTCTGATGGCATGATCTATCTATCTATCTATCTATCTATCTATCTATCTATCTATCTATCTATCTATCTATTCACACATATGTGTATGTATATATATGCGTTGGTGTGTGCGTTATATATATTTGTACATATGTATGTACATATGTGTATACATATTTATATATGTGTATATATGTATATATATATATATATATATATATATATATATATATATATACATACATATATACATATACTTACATGCGTGCACATGTACAAATATACATGTACATATGTACATGTACTTACACGCGTACGTGCATACATACTTATGTACACACACACACAATATTAAACATTGGTTTCTAGTTTAGAATTTCTGTTTATTTCACAATATGGAAGTCTATTATCTCGTCAATATTAATATACTCTTTTCGGATTTGTTACTTCTTTTTCCTTTTTATTTTTATTTTTACACATCCTATATTTCAAATAGTTGGTAAAACTCAAAGATATATATGTTCGCAACTTTTTTTAAAACTGAATTTGCAGATATGCAAAGCAAATATGAAAGTGAATAAAAAGATAGCAGACCCAGTACAGATCGATTGCATATTTTCGTTGTTGAAGTGCTTGCTGTGTGTTTGCTGCAATAACATAAGACTTCTCTAAGCACACTCGCGTCTGTTAATGCCATTATCTCAAAGCTAAAACTTCCATCGTCTTTAATTCAACGCGTGTATATTTTCAGATGAGATGCATTTGTTTTGAATCTGATCTCAAGTGTTGTAACCGAAATCTCATAGTGTGAATATCTCCTTGGTTTTAATAATCAGTGTCACTGCTTGTCCCTCCATTTCTGTTCACATACACAGTCATACACATGCGCACAGACAGATAAGTATTTATCACTTTAGGTTTTGCCAACTTAGTACAAAATGCTTCGGCTGAGGAGGTTTAAATAAAGTTCAAAGATATCCATGACTTTCACTGGTTTGTTTTAAAGACCAGACATCCACCACACAGAGTATTTATATATATAATGGGAATGACACGATCGCTTACCTGAAGTGAGCTGCGAGCCAGCGTACACCGAAAAGCTGTGTTAACCAATATGCCAAAGTGACCTAATAACTTGAGCCGCCTAAATTAGGAACCTTAACTAGATATGATAGAATCTTTACCAGCCACATGTCAACGGAGAATTCATTCAGTCCACACAATATCAAGATATAATACTGTTAAAAAAACAAAATCATTGAAATAAATATATAATAATATCATTCATCGAACATAGGACGGCGAGCTGACTGAATCATTAGCACGCCGGGCAAAATGCTTAACGGCATTTCGTCCGTTTTTACGTTCTGAGTTCAAATCCCTCCGAGGTCAACTTTGCTTTTCATCCTTTCGAGGTCGATAAAATAAGTATCAGTTGAGCATTGGGATCGATGTAATCGACTTAACCCTCCCACAAAATTACTGGCCAAAATTTGAAAACCAATATTAATCATCGAACAGAGAAAAGATCTATATTTAAGTGTGGAAGGGAAAAGTGGACTGAGAAATTGTGCGAAAGTCAATTTGAAACTGTTTCTTGCTTATTAGACTTAAAGAGAGAATGCGCATGGCTTAGAGGTTACGATATTCGGCTCACGAT
>NC_068997.1:20113864-20116264 GCF_001194135.2 Octopus bimaculoides
TATATATATCTGTCTATCTGTCTGTGTGTCTGTCTGCATCTTTTGTGTCTCTTTTGCTACACACAAAAACATATATACAAACATACATACATACATACATACATACATATATACATACATATATACAAGCATGCATACATAGACACAATCATACATACATACACACACACGCACCCTCATACACACACACGCACACTCATACACACACACGCACACTCATACACACACACACACACACATTGACGCGCTCATACACAAATACGCATGCGTTTTACATAGAAGTTGATGAAAACTATCAATCTTGTTACTCGCTGCCTGTATAATCCGGAACTTTAGCATTTCCTCAATGAGTTTTTGAATCACATGGTTAAGTACATGTCAGACTTCTAAGTCGTCTTCAGCTATTTTGCTCCCAAATTTGCCATTTTTTTTCACCAATTCTCCAATTTGTTGTCATACATAGATAAAAATTTTTTAAAAAGGAGCTTTTTACTTTCGTTTCAGTTACGACTAATGACATATGACATATGCAGAGAATATTTGAATAGCCCATCGTCTTCATTTAAGACCCTTTTCCCCAAAAAAACATTTTCATATATATTCAAACAATCTACATTATAATGTCACAGGTTTAATTCGTGGGCCGGGTAGCGCATTATATCCTTGAGCAAGAAATTTCATTTGACTTCGTGTTACTACTCGGCTGTAAATGAGTAACAGCCGAGTGCTTGGGTAGCTTTAGTCGCTTTCTCTCTCTCTCCCTCTGTCTTCTCTCTCTCTTTTCCTCTCTCCGGCTGTGACATCCTGGATGTGTCACCAGAGGAGTAGAGGAGTTGGAGCGTCGCGGGAGTGGGAGTCCAAGCCGCCCCATGCTCATATGGGTCCGGCGCTTTTGGATCTGTCGTGTAAGCCCATTTAGTCTGTTCTGACCCTAGGAGCGAGTGGCAAACTCAGAGCCTACCCCGGATTGCGCATACTCTAGCTACACCACTAAGTTAAGTGGTACGAGAGTCATGAGTGTATTTATGTCTGCTTTCGATTACACAGGCACCTAAAACAATAAGCGAAAGCGTGGTACATGTTACTATTACCCAGTCCTATTCGTGTGCAAGTGACAGCTGGCTCTTCAAATATCTTTTATGCGCAATATTGATGATTGAACTTGGATCTACAGGGAAGGCCGCGACCTGGTAGGATAGCTAGCACGCCAGGCAAAATGCTTTGCAGCATTCCGTCCGCCTTTACGTTTTGGGGTCGATAAAATAAGTACTAGTTGAGCCCTGGGGTCGAGATAATCGACTTGCCACCTCCCCACAAAATTGCTGGTCTTGTGCAAAAATCTGAAACCAATATTAATCATTGGACATAGGGCGGCGAGTTGGCTGAATCGTTAAGCACGCCAGGCAAAATGCTTAGTGGCGTTTAATTCATCTTTACGTTCTGAGTTCAAATCCCACCGAGGTCGACTTTGCTTTTCATACTTTCAGGGTCGGTAAAATAAATACCAGTTGAGCACAGGGCTCGATATAATCGAATTCTCCCCCACTCCAACCCCATCGAAATTGCTGGTCTTGTGCCAAAATTTGAAACCGATCTACGGGAACAACTACAGTTAAATCTGTAGAACAGAGCAAAAACTAATAGAACTAATAGATAGATTTAATCTTTATTTTTAAAATTTAAAAATTTTTTGTTAGTATTAAACAGTATAACAGTGGTTTTCAATCTTTTAAATATTCGGACTAGGTCCAAAACCTAGATTTGATTGGGGTGGGAGCCTCACCAAATCTGTATTAAACACAATTTATAATATTTATAGAGGGAAGACCGTCAAGAGCCGCTGGGAGGATGCTTGAAGGCCGCATGAGGCCCTGCGTGTCGCGGTTGAGACCCGCTGGTGTAAAAACTGTGTCAGTCAACCCTGTTATCGCCATGACATTATTATAAAGCAGAGAAATATGTATTGTAACTGCCGCCTTGAAGTGCGAGTGCACTCATTTTTACATCAGCACAAACCAAGCAATTGTGTTGAAAATAATTATTTACTTTTTTGTTCGCTTGTTCGTTCGTTCGTTCGTTCGTTCGTTCGTTTGTTTTAGCAAGAATTAAATACTTTCATTTGCATTTAGACAGTTGTACAGAATGCCCTGCATCTATGGAAGGTTTTGAGAGAGAGAGAGAGAGAGAGAGAGAGAGAGTAAAGGAAAGAAAGAGTGAGATAAGAGGGGAGGGTGAAGATCCATTATACAATAACAATATTCATGCGTATCTTTATAGAATCAATAAGCAATTCCCATCTACCTGCTTGCTCAATTCAGCCGTTAATATTTTTTCAGTAAAAATAGCTGGGTTCAATTTGCTGATATATATGTGTGTGTGTGTGTGTAGATATAGATATCC
>NC_068997.1:20117006-20122750 GCF_001194135.2 Octopus bimaculoides
ATATATATATATATATATATAAAGGACGATAGCGCAACAACGGCAAACAGAACAAAACAAGATACACGGATCATTCGCAGCCAATTGCTTCTTCAGTCGGAGTCTGGAATGTCCACGTAGTTTCGCCCAATCCTCTCCGATACTACTCGAAACCAGTTGAGCCAAGGGTTTAAGCTGAAGGCATTAAGCCCCTGAGCAATGCAAACGAATGTACAAATACAAACACAAGGAAATAACAAACAGAAAGAGTCTTTCGACTATCGGACGAACGTAACATAAGATATAGAATTATACATACACAATGGACAAAAGCCTTTCGGCTATACAACAAAAATAAAGCAAAACAAAGTCATTCGACTATCAGACAGTGCAGTAAGCTAGCGCAAGGAAATATATGTATATAAGCGAAGGTGGAGAGACAAACACAGACACTGACACAAATACATACATACATACATACATACATACATACATACATACATACACACATACATATATGTATATACGACAGGCTTCTTTCAGTTTCCGTCTACCAAATCTTCTCCTAAGGCCTTGATTGGCTCGAGACTACAGTAGAAGACACCTGACCAAGGTGTCACGCAGTGGAACTGAACCCGGAATATGTGGTTGGGAAGCAAGTTTCTTACCACACAGCCACGCCTGCGCCTAATTGCCAGTATCTAACAGCGTGAAACCATTGTGTGCGGTATAGATTTAATCGCTGTACTTAGTCGTGTATAAGTTGGTTCTATTTTATGCTTAATTTCAATTCACAGAAACCAGGGTGCCACTTATCCACGGAACAAAGCTAAAACTACGAAGGGATTTAACACTAAATTAGGGGACACACACACACACATTCGTTTTTTTGTTTTTTAGAATGGGGTACATGTTACTGTTACCATGTCATATTCGTTTACGGATTGCGGCCGGCTCTTTAAATATCTTTTATACGCACTGATATGACGAACGAACTTGGATCTACAGGGAAGTCGGCCACCTGGTAGAATCGTTAGCACGCCGGACAACATGCTTACCAGAACTTCTTCCATTCTTTTACTTGTTTCAGTCATTTGACTGCGGTCATGCTGGAGCACCGCCTTTAGTCGAACAAATCGACCCCAGGACTTATTCTTTGTAAGCCTAATACTTATTGTCGGTTTTATTTGCCGAACCGCTAAGTTACGGGGACGTAAACAAACAAGCATCGGTTGTGAAGCTATGGATAGGGGAAACAGACACACATACACACAAATATACACACACATGCGACAGGCTTCTTTCAGTTTCCGTCTGCCAAATCCACTCACAAGGCTTTGGTCGACCTGAGGCTATAGCAGAAGACACTTACCCAAGGTGCCACGCAGTGGGACTAAACCAAGAACCATGTGGTTGGCAAGCAAGCTACTTACCACACAGCCACTCCTGCGCCATGTTTACTGTTATATTTCCCTCGGAAGACTCGCAGAGATAAACACAACGAGTTGTACAATTTAATTATTACATTTATTATTCAATGACATACAAAGAACGCACTCACCCAATGTTCGTTATGAATAAACAAAAGTCATGTCCGCCATATATATCAATGACATTTTACTACGACAGTCACACAAGACAACAACAATGAAACAATGAACTCAGACGAACCACAGTGACACACGGAACGTCAGACGAATAATATATCCAACAGTCCATATAACATTTACGTTCCAAGTTCAATTCCGCCGTGATCGACTTTGCCTTTAATCATTCCGGGAATTGATAAATTTAGCAGCAGCTAAATCGACTTACCTACAACGGCCCAAATTCCTGAACTTGTACCTATAGTAGAAAGGAAACAATCAGTAAAAATGTGGTGAAACAATCAGTAAAAATATGGCTGTGACGTGTGCGTACACATATTCACATTTAAGGATAGATAAATATCTGTACACTCTTATATATGTGCGTGTGTATGTAATTAAATATGTATGTATATGTGTGTGTGTGTGTGTGTGTATTATATGCATATGTATACATATATATTAATCTGTATATTTAAATATACTAGCACACACACACACACACACACACACACACACACACGCACACACACACATATATATATATACGCACGCATACATTCATTCACACACCCTTGCACATTCTAAGTGTGCACGTAATGTATGCATGAATATATTTTGTGTTTGTGTGTGTATATAAATAATTTGAATTCTAGGTTTCCTTACATTATATAAAACAATTATATTTACAAACAATTTTGTAAATATAACTACATAGAAATGCGAATCGAAGATAAGAGCTTCCAAGTGGTTTCTAGGTCCAGAAGAAATAGCAACCAAATAATCTTCTTTGAATCAAAACTTCTTACAAAAAGGAAGGATAATGTAATTCAATATACACAAGAACGACGTGATCGCTATAAGCTAAAATCTCTCTCTATTTATCTCTCTCTCTCTCTCTCTCACACACACACACATATACACACACACATATACACACACACGCACACAACTCGCACGCACGCGCATATGCACTTCCTTTTACTGACATATTTCACACTCAGTGAAAATCCAGCTTATGTTTGTTACTATATGCATTTACGTGATCAGTTACACGCGTGTTAACACATAGTTTCAGAAGAGGAAATGGAAGCATAACAGAAAAATCAATGAGATATCAGCTTCTTATCTGATTGGTATAGTTCTCATATTGATCGTTTTCTAATTTTCCTTTTATCAATGTATATGATAGTTATATTTATCGGCTTTTAATGGTTATAGATTTGTTTGTTTGTTTGGAAGTTTCTTTCCTCATATAAAAATAGAAAATTAGGGCAGTGAGATGAAAGCTTGCGTAGCTAAGTGGTTAGGGTAATCTTCTCTTAGCCATAAAATCCCGAGTTCGATTCCTGGGAGAAAGTAGGGCGGGACTTTGTATGTCCTTGAACAAGGCCTTTTGTATCAAGATACTTCGATCTACAACGGCTGCATTGAGTACAAGACGGATACTGATGCTGTCTGTCTGTCTGTCTCTGCCTTTGTCTCTCCTTTCCAGCTGTCACATTTGGATGCGGTTCCTAGGTCAAGAATGGGTTGGTGGATTGAAAGGGTATCTATGTCACTATATCTATTCGAAACAATAAAGGATGACTAAAACAATTCGGAAAAACATGATACGTATATGCGAGTCATACTCGCGAGTGACAGCTGGCTGCTTTTGTACGTATACCGGGAAGGGGAAATGACCAAATTTGATAAATAACTAAAGTAGCGTTGTGGTCTAAATTCAGGTCCTGTAGAGTAATGTCTTGAGAAGAATTGACTACAATACTGGTTCGTTTCAATTTGGCATGGACAGCCTTTTTTTCCGAGAAGCGGGCCGCGTGAGACATGGATCATTATCGGGCGGTCACACTACTTACAAACTTCCAGGGTAAATTTTCGTAGTTGTACCTTTCAGAAAGTACCCTGGTCTTGAAGAATCATTAATATTGCAGTATATATATTTATATAAAGGTGTGGTAGATAAGATTCGCTGTGGTAGATAACTTCTATGTTTATATCTTGCCGTACACGTATTTTTTATCGTTTATTTTTCATTTGTAACCGACGGAGTACCAGTTAGACATAAAAACATCGTGCAGTTTATTAAAACTATTAATCCTTTGAATAACTTTAGAGGTGTTCACATTGTTGCAAGTATTTATTCCAAGTCTACGCGGCCTGTGAATAATCGGCCATCTTAAAGTATTTCTTTCTACGGCAACAACACCCTTTACTATAGGATGTTGGCACAGCCAGGCATGAGCAGTGGCGTAGCCAAGTTCTGAGGAGCGATCACTTAAAAAAAGGCGACGTGACAAACACCAAACAATCCTTAACTCATTGATTATACATTTTATAAAATGGCAGGGTGGTTAGAGCGTCGGGCTCACAATCATGAGGTAGTGAGTTCGATTCTCAGACCGGGTTGTGTGATGTGTTATTGAGCAAGGCACTTTATTTCACGTTGCTCCAGTTCACTCAGCCGTAAAAATGAGTTGCGACATCACTGGTGCCAAGCTGTGTCAGCCTTTACTTTGGATAACATCGGTGGCGTGCATGGGCGACTGCTGGTCTTCCATAAACAACCTTGTCCGAACTTGTGCCTCGGAGTGTAACTTTCTAGGTACAATCCCATGGTCATTCATGACCGAAGGGGTCTTTTACCCTTATTTTACACGTCGGTATTTTAATCAAAAATTGTTGTATGTGCATATATTAATGACAAAAATATTTAATTTATAAGGTAATAATATTTTATGCAAACCAAAATGCGTCGTTTTTATGGCTTTTGCGCCAGAAAAATTCTTATAGACAAGTTCGAAACGGAGGGTATGATATCCCAAGCGTGGAGTAATATATCTCCCCTTTCCCTCTTATATACGAAGATTTACCGAGATTGCCGGATTCCGTTTTTACTTCCGCTTTCACTTTGTGATCATAAAACGAAAGAATACCCTTTTTCCTATGCTAAAAAGAAAACAAGTAAACTTTCTATTTTAAATAATTTAGGCACTTTCAATACACTCCATTGAACCATGAACAAAATGTCGATCACAACTGAAACATTTTAAAACGTCCATTATTCATTTATTTATTTTTATTTTATTTATATTCTATTTATTGCTGTTCTAAATTTACCTTCCAAAATTCTCCTGCGGATAATGTTAAAGATTATTTATCAAAACGACCAACTTGGAAAATCAAGTAGAGCTAACTACTTATATCAAATGTATTTTTTTATATGACGTTTTTATTATTGCTGTTGTGTTTATGGTCTCCACTGTATGTGTGTGCGCACGTCTGTGGGTGTGTGTGTATATCTTTAAATGTTTATCATTTTTAGCGATTTTTATTTTGCTCTCTCCACCTCAATTCCTTCACCACCATTACCCTCTTTCATTCCTACTTTCTTTCTTCCTTCCTCCCTCTCCCTCTCTTCCTGACTCCTTTCTCCCTTACCCCCTCTCACCCTTCTTTCCCTCCCACCCTCTCTCTCTCTGTATTCTCATTGTCCCATTCACAATGATCTGTGACGGGTCTGCCAATACTTTTCACATTTCAATTCCAGACAACGATTATTTTTTTTATCTCTTTTCCTAGAGATCAACCACTCAAGTCCCATCTTTAACGCCTTTCTCCTTTTCCTCTTACAACCGCTTCGTTTACACGCCTAGGTATTTCGCAGAATATCGATCAATGTATTTGACAACTAAACACTACTCAATACCCAACCTCCAATTCACCACAAACATTTATAAAACCTGACTTACATAATTTTACTTGCTCTCTGATGAATTCACTATCGAAAGAAACATGGCTAGTCTTGTAAGTGCTATCATCTATATGAGTGGTTCTCAACAATTTTTTGCCTATGGGACCCCTTTGATTCGTATTTCACTCTCCTGGACCTCCAGTCATTCAATGTAGATAAAACGGATCCTATTCTTTTTTTTTTTTTTACTTGTTTCAGTCATTTGACTACAGCCATGCTGGAGCACCGCCTTAAAGGGTTTTTTTAATCGAAGAAATCGACCCCAGGATTTATGCTTTGTAAGCCTAGCACTTATTCTATCGGTCTCTTTTGCCGAACCGCTAAGTTACGGGGACGTAAACACACCAACACCGGATGTCAAGTGATGATGGGGGTGGGGGACAAACATAGACGCGAAGACATACACACAAAGATACACACAC
>NC_068997.1:20123318-20123679 GCF_001194135.2 Octopus bimaculoides
ATACACACATGCACATATGCATATATGGGTACAGGACATCATCAACAGTAAACAACATGAAATACGAAAGCAAATGAGTTCAATACGCAAACAACGAAACAAATGGAAAACAGGACAAGTAACATAAAGAACGACCCTTCATCAGTTGTCGGCTGTCTATCTACTCTTCGAGGAGTAATTCATGTTGTTTACTTTTGGTGACGTCCTGTACCCATATATGCATATACATACATACATACATACATACATACATATATACATACATACATACATATATATATGTATGTATGTATTATTTATATTATTTGATTGAACGCCACGCATCCATTTCCAAGTAAGTTTGTATATAGATATACATACA
>NC_068997.1:20125341-20129455 GCF_001194135.2 Octopus bimaculoides
CTATGTTATGAAAAATAGGTAAAGAATACTGAGATGAAAGTTTAATCTATGATGTTGTATGTATCACTTTCTCTCTCTCTCCCTCTCCCTCTTTTACTATTACTCTCTATATTTTTATGTTGAGCGCGTGTGTAAGAATGGCGTTCCAGGTAGAAGGGATGAAATATAAAAGTTGCTAGAAACAACAGCCAAATCTCCCTTAAATTACACAAAGTAAACGGAATTTAAAAAATCTAATTACTGCACTGGAAAGTTCACATCGAGAAAATTCCATTGATGTAAAAATTTTTACGAAAAAGTGGAAAATGTGGATTTCTATAAACTTTCAAAAAGGCTTCACACAAACACACAACTCCAGATTTATATATTAAGATATGTATATAAACACATACATACATAGATACACACACACACACATACACACACATATATATATTTATATATTTATTTATTTATTTATTCATATTTATATATGCGTAAGAACTTACTGTGCTCAAGGCTGCGTAACGTTCATATATATATTATAAGTTTATACTCTGCAAAAGTATAGAGTAACCCATTCGATCAATGTAAAACTGTTTTAATATAGCTGAACATAAAAACAAACATTTACACACACACACACACACATATATGGATATAGATATGTACCTTTATTGTTCATTGTTATTTTTATTGACTGACATTAAACTTAATGTATTTATAAAATTTAGTTTTATAACCAGAGTGAAGCGATGTAACAGGTGCACATGCCTCACTCTGTAAGATTGACATGACACCAAGATGAAAAGGAAGAATGGATTACTCTGCTATTATGACACCATATCGAATGGATTTTGGAGCCAATATTGCTGAATATCGTCACGAATTAGTGTAGGGTGATTCAAAAGTCACGATGTTTAAAAATACAGTTGGATCAACAGCTTAAGCATGAGATTACACCCACAGGTCGTATTATGGATTTAGACTCCATGACTTTTAGATCACCCTGTTTACACACGCACGCACGCACGTACACGCGCGCATGCACACACCGCACGCACACGCGCGCGCACGTACGTGTGTTTATAATTCATTTTTGGAACCGAGGATGTCAAAGCACACTTTAAGCTATCAAGAATAACGTTAAATAATAACATGTAATTACTTCACGTTTTCCCGAAACCTAACAAAATGTTATGACGTCAACTATATATATATATATATATATATATAGTAATCTGTATATTCTACTTAATGTAGATGTACTGGAAGATCGTCATAATATTGCAGTATTCGTCTTGAGAAAACATCTCGTACAGACGTATAGTGCTAAAAAAAAAAAAACCCTGAACTACCGGCAATAGATAAGAAATGTCCAACAGCGGTCAAGAATCTGTTAGATCACGTTATTTCTTCGTGTTTGTGCGTCATCAGCCTCTGGTCTCCACTACCACCGCGTGTGAGCCAGACTTTGGGAGAACAGATATGGGAAAACTGACTAATCAGTCACCGGTGTCGCAAATAGCTGACACTTATTAGTTTGGCTAGCATGCAGCGGTTGAAGATATCTGCTGCTAAGGCCTGCCCCAGTGTGGGTGCAGTCAAATGACTGAAAGAAGTAAAAGAATAACAGAACGGTTATATGTTTCTGTTGTTATATATTTTTGTAACCTCCATGGATTAGGAAACCTCAGTAACATAACTAGGGTGGGTGCAAGGGGATCGGTCCGTTCCGGGCGGCACATATGGATCTGCTTCATGCCCGTCGCTAAGGCGGTGCATTGGACGGCACTGGATGGCATTGCCCCTTCACTATTCAACGGTACACCCTCAAATTTAGAAAATACAGTTTGCAAAAATCTTTCCTCAATACAAATTTTCTGAAGTACCCCCATCAACTAGAGTCTGGCGACAGGCCTGGTCTGCTTTATTTGTATAGGATGTGGGCACCCAGTTTGGGATACAAACGGAAGCATTGTCACAGGCGGCAGAACTCTAGTTACACCTCTGGGAAATCTTGTTTATAATCAGTGGATGCTTGAAAATAAATTGCTTCTCCAGCATTAGTGGCTTTTATTCGCTGTAAACACTAAAACGGACATGATGAATAATTTAAGGAAAACGTCGACATTCTTTTATAAAATTTATTTTATATTTTTATATAACGATATATTTTAGTGTATATTGCGGTATGCTTTAAGGTATGTATTCAAGTTGCTTCTTGAAACGTTACTATATATCAGGGCGGACTCGAGAGTGGGCCCGAGGGGCACGTGCCCCACTCAAGAAAAGAAGTGCGCACTTCTAAATAATGCTATTACGCCTTTTTCTCCTGGAATTATATTCCCTTCTGACCTTGTGTCCACCCTTCGAAAAATTCCTGGGACCGCGCGCGCGCATGTGTACACACACACACACACATATTCCAGTTCAAACTTGAACGAGCAGACGAACAATATTTTTCTCGTTTTTCCTTTACTTGAACTGCGGCCATACTGGGGCATCACTTGAAGGGTTTTAGTCGAACAAATCGACTGTAGTATTTATTATTATTATTATTATTTTAAAGTCTGGTACTTATTTTATTGATCATTTTAGTCAAACCGCTAAGTTACGGGGATGTAAACAAACCGACACCGGTTGTCACGCAGTAGGGTGGGGGACAAACACAAAGGCACATAAACACTCATACACACGTACACGTACACACACACCAGAGAAAACACACACACACACACACACACAGAAATATACACACACACAGAGAAACATACACACATATATTACATACAATAGGCTTCTTTCAGTTTCCGTCTACCATTAGTTGGCCTGGGGCTATAGTAGAAAACACGCAAGGTGACATGAAGTGGGACTGAACCCGAAAATTCTTTACCACATAACAAATCCAACCGTGACATCCCATCCTTTACGGAGTCCCTTGGACAGCTTTATATATTGCACTCATTTCTTGGTTTAACCCATCTATGACAATATATTTTGTTAATGAATACTGTTCAAATATTTCATTTAATTTTGTTTTGTCTGGAATCTGGTAAAATAACTACCTTCTCCATTACTAAGTCGCTTCTTGAAACGTTACTGAACAGAAATTTCTTTTATAAAATTATGATAGAACGTAACATTCAGATGTAAACTCTTTCAAAGAGAGTTTATAACTTAGAACTGCTGGTGATCCTCAAGTGCGTTAAAGAAACATTGAACTTGGCTGTTGTTTCTAGCATGCCGCGTGACCGTGTAGAGGTTGTGCGTGTGCGTATGCGTGTGCGTGTGTGTATGTGTGTGTGTGTGTGTGTGTGTGTGTGTGTAATCACATGTGCATGCGTCAGGGTGATATTCAGAAACCGAAAGTAAGAGAAAGGGTGAGAGGAACAAGTTAGAATGAGGAAGAGAGAATTAGAACGAGAGAGAGAGAGAGAGAGGTGGGGAGTCGGACAGACAGACAGACAGGCAGACAGACAAAGAAACACAGAAAGAGTGAACAAGAGCGAGGGAGAGAGCGGGGGTAAATAACATGACGGCATACAATATCATGTGACCAAAGGGAAAGAGCAGACGACATATCACGTGAATAACAAACATGAGAAGAGGAAATTTTCTCTATTGTCTGTCAGTAATGTTTCCGTGCTGTGTGTTGAAATATAAAATAAATGTAAGGAAAATATCGGAAAAGAAAAACAAAATAATGTTGGTCCATTGTTGATAGAGGTTTACATGCAGTGAATCCATAAATATACAGGTGTGTATGTGTGTTGTTATTTAGCCCAAGGTCAGCCATAATCCAGTGAACCCCATACTGAAAAGTATTCCAGCCGTAAGCATTCTGTCTATTTCTTTTCCCCTACTTTTTTTTTTTACAATGTATCTAATACTATATATATATTAACCCATTAATGCATCCTTCATATTTTTAAAGCTGTAAGTTGTAATTTGAGAGTTCTTTGGCTTCTATTTCTAGTAGGGCGAGCACGTATCCTTAGCTTTCTGTTTTTAATCATAACTTTAGATTACGCCATATTTTCACTTGTCAAAAAAAGTATATTTTGAAATAAGAATTATCGGATTAAAAATAACAAATAAATAAGAGGACATTCTTTATTTCGAAAAAATATAT
>NC_068997.1:20129567-20130758 GCF_001194135.2 Octopus bimaculoides
TATTTACACACACACATATACATATATATCTATATATATCTGTCTATCAATCTCTCTCTCTCTCTCTCTATATATATATATAGAGAGAGAGGGGGGAGAGAAATAGATAGATAGATAGATAGATAGATAGATAGATAGATAATTTACATTCCTTACCGAATTGAGATGGAGTTTAATTTGAGTTTATTTTTCATATACCATAAATGGAAATGGTAAGATTTTTATGCTGCCATGACGTGCCATGTCCCTTTATGTCTTATTCTCTAGCGGTTCGACAAATAGATATTGGTAATATAAGTAAAAGGAGGAAATTTGTATTGATATACATGATTGACTAAACTCCTTGATTATGGCCGAAGTCCGATGGTAGAAACCATTAAAAAGAATGAGAGACTATATGACCGCTATATCAAACAGATTATTCTTATTAAGAAATTAAGATATTCTGTATAAAATCAAATTCTTCCCCAATTAAATTTCTACTTTTCGAACTAAAAAATTATTCTCAGTGTTCGTTAAAAGCTTCTCAGTTGAGAAACTCCGTCGGCCGATTTGCGTTCGTGTCTGTGTATGTGTCTGTGTGTGTGTGTGAGTGTTTTCTACTGCGTCGTTAACTAACACTCCGCCCGTCATAATTTTCATGTAGGAATGTTCTACACATACGTTTAAAAGGATGAAAACCTATCATTATGAACTCTCCAGCAGGGTTGCTAGATCTATGTTATTAAAAGAAGCTCAAAATTTTCAAAACGTAGCGAATTGTTTTAGAAAGTAGCAAAAATATGTATGTACGTATGTATGTATGTATGTATATCTATATATATATATGTGTGTGTGTGTGTGTGTATACATATATATATATATACATACATATATACATACACACACACACACAAGAATGTATGCATGAATATGTACGTATATATATATGTGTGTTTGTGCATACGAATGTATGTATGTCTGCATGTATATAGATGTAGATATATATACATATATGTATACATGTATGCACGTATATATAATATTCATGAACTTATGTGTGTAGAGGTATGCATGCATGTGTGAATGGATGTGTATATATTTGTGTGTGTCTCTGTCTGTGTGACTGCTGTCTGTTTCTCTGTGTAGATGTATGTACGTGTGTGTGTGTGTGTGTGTGTGTGTGTGTGTGTGTGTGTGTGTGTGTGTGTG
>NC_068997.1:20131112-20132347 GCF_001194135.2 Octopus bimaculoides
ACATACATACATACATACATACATACATACATACATACATACATACATACATATATATATACGTACATATATTCTTATACAAGAATATTATTGACAATGACTTCGAAGTCACTGCGAACAACATTCTAGTATAAGAATAATAAATTTGTACTCTACGAAAGGATAGTGTAACCCATCAGATTAATGTAAAATTGTTTTTATTATAACTGGACATAAAAACAATATGTATGTATGTATGTATGTATGTATGTATGTATGTATGTATGTATGTATGTATGTATGTATATATATGTATGTATGTATGTATGTATGTATGTTGAGAAATGTGCTGCTTGTAGCCCAATCTGGTCGCATCTCTTCTCCAACACAACACTATCTTCACTAGTACCAACATCGAAAACGTGCTAAGAATCGTGCCTTTACATGGGTGCCCAATCTGCTAAAATTTAAAAATTAAAGTTTCCTCAAATTACATCCTACAATTTTTTTTTTTTTTGAAGAAAAGGATGCATTCAATAACGTAGTAATAAATATGTTGCCTGAAATAAAGACGGAATGGTCACGTTCGGAATGCTTTTGATCATGGGTGTAGACTACTGAAAGTTAGTTCACCTGTGGCTAAACAATAATAGCAACTGTATCAGCAAGACATCGAGGAAGTGTATATTTTTCAACCTACTTAATACAACTTCCAAATCTTCTTCGACGAGGCGCTAGCATGGTTGTGTGATTTAAAAGCTTGTTTTGCGACGAGGGTGGTTTCGGGTTCAATCCCACAGCATGACACGTCATTGGGCAAGTGTCCTCTAGTATATCCCCAGGCCGACTAATGTCTTGTGAAAGAATTCGGTAGACAGGAACTGTCTGGAAACCCGTCGTGTATAGGCGCAAGCGAGGCTGTGTGGTAAGAAGCTTGCTTCCCAACCACATGGTTCCGGGTTCAGCCCCAGTGCGTGGCACATTGGACAAGTGTCTTCTTCTATAACCCCGGGCCGACCAAAGCCTTGTGAGCGGATTTGGTAGACGAAAACTGAAAGAAGCCCGTTGTATATATGAATATGTGTGTGTGTGTGTGTGTGTGTATGTGTCATTGTGCCTATGTTTGTGCCCCCCGCCTCACAGCTTGACGACCGGTGCTTGTGTGTTTACCTTCTCATAATCTAGCGATTCAGCAAAAGAGTCCGATAAAATAAGTACCAGGCTTATAAAAAGTAAGTACAGGGGTCGATATATTC